>NW_020202048.1:8836-33443 GCF_001531365.2 Cynara cardunculus var. scolymus
TAACCAATCTGTGTCAATATTAAAGTTTAAATCAAATTTGGCAAATCCAACCAAAAGTTTGATAGAGACCCTTAAATTATCTGTTACATGTTCAACAGATCAATCAGACCCTTAAATAAACAAAAAGTTCGATAGAGACCCCTAAATGACGATTTTAAAAGTTGGTTCCCCAAAATAGAAATCATGTGAAAGTTGGTTCTATTTTGGTGTAATTTTCCCATTTTTCTATAATTATTTTGCAAGTTGGTTCCCCAAAATAGGAATCAGGTGAAAGTTGGTTCCCTAAAATGACGATTTTGAAAGTTGGTTCCTCAAAATATGAATCAGGTGAAAGTTGGTTCCCCAAAATGACGATTTTAAAAGTTCGTTCCCCCAAAATAGAAATCATGTAAAAGTTGGTTCCATTTTGGTACAATTTTTCCTATTTAAAAAAAATAAACTAGTTTATAAAATAGTTTATCTTTATTAAAAAAATATGCAGTACTTTAGGACGAAGGGTAGGATCTTCCTATTTAGCATTTCTCATTAACGTTAGGGTTCCGTTGAAATCGTTGATGTTAGGGGTTCCGCCCTCAACGTGTCTATGTTCAAAACTTCTGCTTAACCTTACCCCTATGATGAGATTTCGAAACATCAGCATATGGAGCTTCTCTCACGAATCGGAGGATTATGAACCCTAATTTCTAGCAAATTAGTCTTCAACATATGCATATGTAGGTAATATCCATCTCTTACTTGTCCATGTCTACCAATTTTTGTGAATGATATCCTTTTTGACCTGAAAATTGCAAAGAATTATGTTCCTTTCCCGAGAAATTACCAACCGCTGTTTCATCTGGGACGGTATTTTTTAAATGAAATACCAAAAACATCTATGTAGGTTTGAATCTCTAAAATCCGAAGTCGCTATTGGGTTTTTGTGACATGTTTGTGTTAGAATGATGATGATGACGTTCCATGGTTATTCTGTTTGAAAGAAGCTCTGGTTGATGATGATTTTCCATGGCTATTCTGCTTCTAAATCCTAGGGTTAGGCTGAAGTTTATGAGCATAGAGACGTTGACCTAACGACTTCTTTTTCCCTTTTTCTATTTGGAGTCGGTTGTTATCTGAAAATCCCTCTCTATGTATATATAAATACGTATACTTATAACTTATCATTCTTTCATGTAAATGCAAGATGATTTCGAGTTTCTGACATTTTGGGCGTTTCCTTTCCAAACTTCTTACGCCATATTCCTCTTTGTTTCCCACTACAGCATACGTATAACCATAAATGTTCTTATATTTTGTCACAATGTTTCAGATAATACATATATGATTCTGATCTAGGCAGCGCTTGATGGGGGTCATTCACATATGAATGAATGAATATTTATTGTTCATTGATCACATGGAATACCAGCAGATAGTGAAAATAGAGCCCAGGTTGGATTTGGAAGTGTCTGCGACACTCAATTAACCACTACCACAGGAACTTGAATCAGTCCAGCTATGTAAATCACTCTATCATTTCAGGCCTCTTGCATGTGAAAGGTTTGTTCTTAGCAACACTACCAAAAAGTTAACATATTTTCTGTATTATCAACTACTGCATTTGCTCTTCTTTTTTGTAACGGTTGTACACACCTTTAATGCAACTAATTCACGGGGTCAATCCCCTGCAATAGTCAACGATCATATAGTCATAATTGGTCAAGATAGGCTCATTATTGGAGGATAGCCCACAAATGCCAAACGCTAGTCGGGTTTATGTGCTAAAACTGACTGGCAGAAGAAGGCTAAATTCTTCACCGTTCGTACCCAAGTGTTGGTAATAATAGCTTTATAAGTATTAAAAGGAGGACTGGAAACATGTATGCTCCTTGCATAATCAAGAATACCCGGTGAACATATTCTTAACATGTGTATGCTGCTTGGGTGTGATTCACATTTCCATATTCACTGTGCACATTCTACCCATGACTCTACCTCCGCGTGGGATATATTGGGCTTGTTTGTTTCTTTATATTTTATAGTCACTGTATCAGAACTTCACGATCCAAGGCTTGGTCGTGAGGCTTAAATCAGTGATATAACAACCTTAGAGTTTCCAAAAAATCTTAAAAGCAAAAGTTGGCTTGGAAGATGGGGATCACTCAAACAATATTAGTTTAAAGAAAGTATGCATTGCATGGAATCTTGTATTTGTGTGATTGAATAGCATTTGGAGCCCTCAAAGACAATAACTGCATCAAAGTTTCTAGCTTTCTTGGTGTTCAGGGTCGAAAAAATCTTTCTGTTTGATCTTTATATTATCAAATGAAATATTTTATCTTTTACCTAAGGTCTTACTTTCGGGTAAATGTAAAGTAACTCGACCATTTTGACCTACTAAGTCAACGACTTTGACTAATTTGGTGCAAAGTAAGGACAATTTGGTCAAGTTAATATTTTTCCGAAAGACAAGACCTTTTGACAAAAGATGTCGGGCCTTAGATAACCTTAATATTAGTACTATGGAGCAATTTGTAATGTTTAGGTCTTAGTAACCAGCAGTATGTACTTATATGAGCTCTTTTGCCAAGAGGTGTGAAGTCGGGATTCATGATGAATCTTGGGTGACTGAATGTGGTTAAATTTCCAATGAAGGAAAGATTCGAATGAAGTTAAAAAAGGCAGTTACGCTGCCACCTGAACCCTAGCGAATGCGCCTAAGAAGAAAGTCTTTGCAACTTACCAATATGCTAGAAAGAAGGTAGGATGAACAAGTTTGGGTGTTGATCAGACCTTTGACATTTTGATTTCTTTGATTGGCGGGTGCGGTTCATGCATGAATTGGGTGAACTTTTCCTTTTCACCGGAGGTGGGTGTTACCCATTTACTAGGGGTGCTCCTCTTACGAACCCGAGTCTTTCTAACATAGTGCGTTAGACACCAAATCGATTGTTGGTTTGAGGAGTGATGTGGTTTTTGATTTCAATTATTCGTTTTTTGTTGTTGTTATAAACTAATGTTGTTGTATCTGTAAAAGGTTTATCTGTATTATGCAAAATGGTACGTCGTCGAGAGTCCCGGAGGTAGGTGAGTTGTAACTAGACGAGTCTTTGCTTCTTTTTCATTTTGTAAGGATGTTTACCTCTTTAGATCATCTCTAATGAATGTACGAAATCTGCATTAAACTTGTTTTTTGCATTAAATCCTATCTATCGAATGCATTTACTTTTGCACTATTTTAGTGTTATGAATGGTAAAACACCAAATTTTGTGTAACATTATTTTGAAGGACCTTTTTTGAGGACTTTCTAAATTGTGAGATCTGTAAGAACCAGTGATCTTGTGCTAGTTTATTTATTTTTTCATCCACTAGAATTTAATGAAGTGATTGACATATATTTGTTTAACAAATTGTTTGTTTCACAATTACAAAGTCTAGAATGTGAATCTTTTTTGTCTTTGTGAAACAAAAAAAATACACGTAAGAGTTTTAGATCATGAACCATATATATATATATATATATATATATATATATATGAAGCAAATACATTGTGAATCGAATATATATATATATATATATATATATATATATATGAAGCAAATACATTGTGAATCGAATATATATATATATATATATATATATCTATATATATACTAGTTGTGAACTCGCACAATGTAGCGGGAAACATGAATATAAACGATTTTAAATCTTCGATGGTTTTGTTTAAAAAGATTTTAAGACATTAGGACGCTAAGATGTGCTTAATCTCTACAACTAAATATATTTGAATAGATAAAAGCTATTGTTCTAGTTACCACGAATAGATCAAAAGTTTCAGATCTCATCTTATTATTTCCATAGTGCATCTGGTAGACTTTATAAGGTGCTCCAAAATAACAGAAATGAGGGAACATAAACCGAAAACACAAAAAAAGTCGTTGAAAATCAACCAAAAACTCAAAAAGGTACTTTGAAAACAATCAAAAAGAAAATAAAAGAAATTCTTATAAACAACGAATTCGACAAAGAAAATTGTTGGTGCCTTGAGGGTTTACAAGATATGTATAACAGTTTGTAGAAGGGGGGATGAATACAAACACAATATTTTCAAATTTAAAATGTATATTGATAAAAGAAGATCAATACAAATTTTATAAGACTGTTTGCGGAAAGATAAGGTAAAAAAACCTATCTAAACAATCTTTGGTTACACACAAAATCTTAGCAAATGAGAAAAGATATGCTCCTTTGAAAAGTTCTTTTACTTAAGCTCTAGAATGCTCAAAGTAAGAATTAGGTTAAGAAAGTGTGTTGCGCGCGCACTCTGCATGGAGAAGAAACACTTCTATTTATACCCATTGCATTAAATGCACATTTAATGCAATATGGTAGGATTAGAGTGCGTGTCAAGCCTTAAGAGGTAGACTTGTCCTTTGCTACAGTGAATAGTACAAAAAGCCTATTCATAAGCAGACATCCTTACCTAAAGTTGGTGGGTAATAGAGTCAACTAGTCGGCTCCGTACCATACTAACATTTAGAAAGAGTATGAGTTTGTCCTTTGTGTGTATAAGGACAAGACAATAACAATCGTGCTTGACAAGCTTTCTTTGATCGATGAATGCTGAAATAATCTGGAGGTCTCTTCAGCATTCGCTGAGGCTTGAGTAGTCTTCACACATATGTAGACAGACTTGTAATCACTGAGTATCGCTTCAGATCACGTACTCGCCAGTCTCTAATCTTCAGTTTCAGTCTTCGACTTTGACTGAAGGTTCTTTGGTGTGATTGTTGTATTCTTGAAGTATCGGTGTCTCTGATTGAATTACAATACAAGTGCTTCAGCGATCACTGAACAGATTCAGTGATGATCGCTGGAACTGAAAAGACAGATACATAAATACATCGTATAAGTGAAAAAAGATTATCATCAAATCACTGAGAGAGGGGATCAACAAAAATTCTTACACTATATAGAAACCAAAACAAACCAAGCGTTGCTATAATTTGTCTCATAGAAAGAGTTAGGGTTTTATATGGTACCTCAAGATTCAAATCAGGTGTTTATAATCATTTTTATTGTGGAAGATGTTAATCATGAATATTATCATCTTCATTATTTTTATTTTAGAGAAATACATGAAACAGTTCCATTAAATTTCATTAAGTATTAAATGAAACAATATCATAACCATATATGAAACAAATTCATCAAAAAAAGTATTATATGAAACAATTTCACAAGGTTAACCAATTTCATGAAAAAAATTCATAAGATTAAACAATAAAATCGATGGATGAAAGTGGTTTGCACGGTTTGTACAAATTAGATGGTTTGCATTTGATCGCTCCTCTATATAAATATATATGTGTATATATATATATGAAACAAACATATTATGAAACAAATGTATGCTAATTAATACATTAAATACTACATTTGGATGGGAAAAATCATGTGAAACAAAACCATAAGTAAAAGATCTCACAAATTTTGAAATTTTCAAATGATTAAGCCCCACATTATTTTTTCGTTATGGTTTTGATATTTATAAGATGGTCCCTCAGTTTTAAGAGAATACAAACACATTTTAATAGATTAAAGTTGTATTAACTTTTAAGTTTTAATAATTTCTACTTTAATGTACCAAACTAATTTAAGAATTATTGAATTTTAGTATTTACAACACAATAACATATTTAATCAGAACATAAAAAAAAACACACACACACACACATATATATATATATATATATATATATACACACTAGGTTCGAACTCGTATATTACATGAGATATTTTACAAAATTAAATGAAAGCAATATGCATTTTATAATAATATGAGTAAATATTAAGAATTTGTAAAACAAAACTTATAACAGAATGTAAATGAAATTATAGAAAGACAAAAACTTAAAATAGTAATAAAATAAGAACCACGTATCATAAATTACTAAATAATTTTTTATATACAACATTCTTTGATCTATTACTAATTATACAATTATCATCTATAAAATCAACATATAGATAAAGCAACATATATTTGATCATGGGTAAGACTGATTGTCTTAGAAATAAACCAATCTTCGATAATGACTGTCATTGGCTTTTATTTATGGTCATATGGTAAAACATACATCAATTGGAAATTGTCTCATTTGAAATTTGAATGAAATCATTTTGTCTGTAAGTGTCAGACATTTTTGGAATAAATGTCCGACTTCCAATATTGCTTCCAGATATGATATTTGCTTCTATAACCCGATTTCTTAAAGATAACATCCGTAGTCTAGTTCCATTGCATAACCCAAATTTCTAATCAATATTCTTTAGTAACATGATTGGAACACCGACTTTTAATAATATCTTATGGTTTAACAAATTTGATAATTTAAGACCTGGGTGGTTTTTCTTCTTTTGCAGAATAGCAGGAATTTCCAACCAAATTGGAAGGATTTTTTCTTTTGCATAAAAGCATATTGTGTGGTATGCATTGTGAGATCCCAAAGTTTGGGTTTGCAAAAATCAGTGTTAATGGGGTGCCCGTCTAATTTTGAAAGGATAAGCCAATGTAGACTTATATGACTAAGAAGCTTTTATGGATTTAGGGATTTTGCCATTTCTATGTGGAGAAGAATTCAACAAGAAGAAAAAGTTTATGCAGAAATATAATTTTTTTTTTCATTATTCCCAAAGTTACCTCCTTTTGTTTTAAATAAATCGATAGACATAAGCGTCGTGAAGAAAATGTTTAGATCAACGAACAGATAAACGTTCCTATCCAATGTTATCTCAAATACTCAATAGTATGCAAACCGTTCAGATCAATATGTACTCGGTGAATGCACCGACAAACTCCGATGTAATTAACTAAGTCAGTTTGAATATCAAGACAAACCTAAAAACGATAATCACGAAACATTTACTATTCAATGTATCAACTAAATAAACTCTAGAAATCAAGAACTTCACACAAATGGATATGAATAGATAACAAACTGCAATAGAGCAGGTCTTAATTGGGGAATTATTGAGTTAATAAATATTCTGTTAGATGATATTTGGAGAGGCTTTAATGTGGTTCAAGTAACGTTATTTATTGTTTGAAAGACATATATGAAAAAGAATCAATGACTTGATAGTCTTTCCCTTTGTAAAGGGGAAGTAAATAAATTTGAAAGAAAATCACCAATTGTAAGTTTTTGTAGAAAGGTGTCCAAGGATATGCCTGGACTAATCTTGAAATATTGTGACTGCAAGAAATCAGCCCTGATAAACTAAGTGACCATAATTGTTGTGTACGTCTGGAATTGAACGCTTATTTGATTGGAGAAGTTCATTAAATTATATCATTGTGTCATAGGGAATCTGCGGGATCAGTAAAAAGTGCAAAGTTTGTAGCTCATTCATCTTATGGATCAAAGTTTAGCATGAAAGGGCCATAAAATGATGGCTCTTCAACGAACAACCTTTTGCATGGGTTCCTGTTCAGACATTGCATATCCTCATCCCAAAATATTACATTAAGTCGGTCTTCATTAAGATCATTGTCATCTATTGCTTCTTCTGGCAGAGATAAGATCATTGCTAAGGATAAGTATTCTGTGGGTATAGCACATAGAGACGAATCAGAACTTACCCGTGTAAATTGTCTTGTATGGGTATTGCATGAATTTGCCAGGAGTTTTTCCGTTGCAATTCAGACTCTGCAATTGGCTGGCTAGGAGTGGTCCTGAGCTTTCAAATGCGTGGATTGGAGTGGATGTGAATTTGTGGCATAAACGGATCACGTATTAGGTATACCATACAAACCAAAAAAGTTTTCAGATCGAACCGTAATCAAACCTATGTTATTTGGTCACTTTTGTATGGTTTATGGCATGCTTTTTCTTTTCTCGCTTTCTTGAAGAAGTATAGTGTGCATTTGGTAGCTTGACATAATAGAACATGACAAAAAAAGAACAGTTATTCAGTGTTCAGTAAGAGTGTAAAAACATAATCGGACAGAACATAACATATAAAATTACCAATTTACCCATAATGAGTTGTTTATATATTTTGATTAATTACATGCTCTCGAATATAACTCACTATTGTAATACAGGTAGTAATATATGCTTTATTGAGAGCTACAATTGAAGTGGAATTTTTTCTTTCTCAAAAGCGTTGTAATAGTCCTGCAAGTGAAATGTTAGTACCATTTGAAGGAAGTGGTCGGCTAAAATGAATCCTTAGACAAGTTTAGCTTTCAATATTGTTACAATTAGATCGAGGAAGCTATGTGAACCAGGCAGAAAAGTCCACTATCTTTCTCATTTTCAATGAAAATTGACAGAAATAGCCATTTTCCACGGATCACTTCATCTCCTAATCATCTCTCTCCCACTTTCACCCTAACGTCACTACCTCTGCAAGTGCCTGGGCTGCAACTTGTGGAGGGACCAAAAAAAAAAACAAAGACATGAACAAAGACACCATAAGATCCTTTTGAGGCTCATTAAAAGATATAATACATCAAGTCAATGCTAGTGCCTGCTGCAATGGAAGAGCTATCTGATAACTTTGAATATGCTTTGCTTAAACTCACTCTAAATTTGGAAGTACATCATCAGATTTTTGTAAACAAAACTCTGAAAAATTGGAAGAACTTATTCTACCAATGTGATAAATTGATAAAGAACATCCACTAAGAACAACTAATTGCCCTTCAAGATTAGAGAACTTATGCTATAAGTAGATTGGATGGAAGATAATATTTCATCCAATGCTAACATGAGCAGAGCAGAATCTAAAAGCATGGTTACTCGTAGAACTTGATGCAGCCAATGTAGGCCAGCTCATGTTTATGACTCCCCTCAAAGAAAAGTTTAAGAACCTAAATGACATTAACACAAAAAAAGGGGTTAATAAAGATGAACTTGATCATGTAAATGAATATTACCTTCTGTTCCAAATACAACAACTCCTACTTCATCTTTACAATCCGAGTTGAGTGTTCTTTAAGTTCAGAGCATGTGACTTTACGATCAAAGGAGGAAATGGTTCATAAAACTTCATTATCTTTGATCTTTTGAGATCCAGGAGATGGGGCTTCAGAATCAGAGAATAGATCTCTTTAGAATCATTAAAAAAAATCCACTAAGAACAGCTAATTGTTCTTCAAGAATAGAGAATGATTGAATTTTTGGGATTTTACCATGGGAATTGATCCCACATAGGAAGAGAAGGAAATTTGGAGAGGATTATGAGGCAAGCTCCATAAGTCTTATCAAACTGGACTAAGTCACATGGATTAAGCGTGATGATTGGCATATATATATATATATATATTAATGGTCAAAGATAGGGCCTTGGGCCTCTAGGGGTCTCATAACCAATACGATTGTGGCGGCACTGCACCGCACACTGGTACGAACAGTCGCGTCTGTTCGTGGTGGTTTTTTGGTTAACCGCCAAAAATTGTTATTGAATGCCCAAAAACCAATCATATGATGATTGTAACTTTGAGTTTTATTTCATGAAATTAATAAATATAAAGGCATTGCCCATTTTATTATGTCTATATTATATTATGTGTTTTAATTATTCATAATAAATAACCTTAGAATAATGTATTCTAAATGTCCCTAGTTAAATATTACTTCGGGTTTAAGGTTGAAGTAATATGATAATGACTAGCATATGTAGGGATTCATATAAAAATATTGAATCTGCATATGGGTACAAAATGGAGATTTTGTGTATCGGACATGACTCGTTATGAGAACACTTCATTGGATGTCATGTGAGTGTCATAAGTGTTTCTCATATGGTCAATGTACATGTAATTCTATGACTTGAGAACATGGAGTTTGTTATGCGTGAGTAATGTATTTTGACATTTATTCTAATCATTCCGTAACTGGGTGACAAAATGATAGTTGGGTATATTATATATCATATGATAGAATTAGCATGTATCGAGATAAGATTTGTCTCTTCTTTATGACGGGAGTGATGTCTCTGGGCCCCTTGATAAATATATACCAAAGAAATGCATGCATGCTTAAATAATTGATATGAGATATCATTATCTATTTTTTATTAGTATAATAGGGAATCAATATTGGACATAACGAGAATGACACATTCAATGTCTCGTGTTCAATCTGGACATCAAGGACAAAATAATTAAATGTGTAAAACAAAAATTGTCTACAAACCGATAATTTGTTGTATCACCAATTCTCGTCATTTGGGTAATGGTGATATATTGCTAGATACCTCTCATCGTTTATAACTATAAATATGAGATTTATATTTAATACCAACATATCGTGAACCCATTGGGTCACACGCTTTGAACATATTCGAATAAGAAGTTTCAATAATTAAAATGTTTAATTATCATATATGATTTGTATCGATTTAATCTGATTGAATAAAATCAGATATTTTTTATGTTGCCCTAATAAAGATGATTAGGGATGAGTAGGGCTGTAAACAAACCGAACGAACATGAACGGAGGCTTGTTCAGGTTCGTTCGTTACTTAACCGAACAAACAAACTAACATGAATGGTAAACGAACGAAAATCTTTGTGTTCGTGTTCGTTCGTTTAGAAATCAGGTGTGTTTGTGTTCGTTTATGTTCGTTCGTTAACATGCTAAACGAACGTAAATGAACGAACATACGAACGGTCTAAATAAACATAAATAAATATTATTTGAATTCAATGTAAATAAACAAAAGATTGTATATTAATTTTAATATATAAACGAACATAAATGAACGAACGTAAACGAACGGTAAATGAATGAACGTTCGCGAACATAAATGAACGAACGTGACTCTTGTTCATGTTCATTCGTTTAATTAAACAAACAAAAAAATTTGTTTATGTCTGTTCATTTATTAAATAAACGAACTTCCCGCCGAACAGTTTGCTAAACGTTCAGTTCGTTTACAGCCCTAGGGATGGGCTTTGTAAGAGAGTGATGGTGTATGAAAGTCTTACACTCAAGCATGGTGGCGGCATGGTGATGGTTAGGCCATACCTCTCATATCCATATAAAATGTATGACATTTTTATGCTAGTATTTTTGGTCTTGCAATTATCTCTCAAAATCACCTACAACAATTTGCTCTTTTTTTTCCTAAGTTCTGAAACCGTGACTAGCATCACGAGAAGGCAAACGATTCGGATTGTTCGCGTGAATACCGTGGAGGCATAAATCTTTGCTTGTTTATGTGATTCAAAGTTTCACTAACAGCGAGGTATAATTTTGAAACACCCGATTTATTCCGGTTCGTATGGGTCCTTGGAGGGTACGGTTTTATTTTTCGCTGTGTTTGAGATCCGTAACCCAACAGTGGTATCAGAGCTACTTACGAACCTCTAGATCGGTTTTTGTGACATGCATGCTATATTAAAAACTGTTTTGCTGCTGTATGTTTTTGTTTCGTAAATGTTTTTTTTTTCGTCCCAGAAATGTTCTGAATCTCAAAAACCTTTAAACATGAAAAACCTAGATCTTTCTGTCAGATTCCACATCTTTTTTAATCGCATCCTTTCGACTTCGTATGAATTTTTTATGAATTGTTTACGACAGTGTCGCAATGTTGTTCGAAAATCGAACCCACTACGAGTTTGACTTGGTTTTCGGCCCATAAGGGTTGTAGATCTTTAAAATCCTAAAACATAAAAGATGTAGATATTTTTGTTAGTTTTTCAAAGAACTTTGAATCCTTTTTTTTTTAATGTCGTATGAATTTTGTATTATTTATACGGTGGTGTTGCAAATCGATTTTATGTTTAATGTGATTGAATATGTATAATGTGATTTGTTTGGTGAATGGTTATAGCTCTTAGTCTTAAAAATTATTATGTTTGATAAATACGACTTGCACGTCGTGCCTTCTCTATATACTCTGTTTGTACATTCTCCTCTCATCCAATTCCCTCGAATGTAACTCGAGGTTCCTTTGATTGAAATGTAAAGTATTTTGTATAAAAGAAAGCGAGAGATGGAGGCATTATGAAGTGATGAAGATAAGAAGACTAGAGTCATTGACGTTTATTTTACGCAATGATATTCATACTTGGCTCTATGAATATCGCATAAGGGGGGTATAACCATCTCACATTTTTTTAGGCTTTATATATTGTGATATATTATGCACGGTTGGTTGTATGTAATACTTGTTACAATCTTTTAAAACAAAATATGTTTTTAAAAATATACAAGTAAAAGGAGTTTTACAAATCAAATTGAGTTTTGATAAAAGTTAAAAGGAAAATGGTTTTTATATAAGATATAAAATGGACCRTCGATCTCGARTGATAAGGTCTTAGTACATCATGCAAGATTTCAACCGGTTTTGTCACAAAGGTCTAAACTGCCTAAGAAAGGAAGGTATTCAAGTGATCCTTGTGATCCACCTCCAATCCGGATTTCGGTTGAATCAAGTGATGAGGAAAGGATCTATCACAAAAGAAAGAATGGTATATTCAAACTAACTAAAATCCCTCGCCAAAATATTAAGTTTAAGATGCCTTCCAAACATTACACTTATCAAGACTTTGATCATTAAGGGTGGGTCACGCTAAAGTTGAGTACTCTCTTTAATCTTAGTAAGATAAGGTAAGCATAGGATTCCTACAAGCCATTTTGGGTCAGACTTAACCAAATTAAGCCTAATAGGATTAGGGATTTGGAGGCATGAGTTGGGAACATTCATATGATGAATTTAAATAAAAKTTGTTTACTCAACTATCCAAGAGTTACATAGAGATGTAATTAGCAATGTTGTTGCTTACCTAAAACATTATTGGTTGATTGGTTAGCTAAAGCTAAATTGATTGATAATTAAAATATGGAACTTGGCCCGCTAGAAAGCTTGTAACTTTTTCGAAACAATAAAAGAGGGATGTTGTTTTGATTAAAATAGTGGGAGCTTGTTTGATGAAAGTCCTTATTAAACAATAATAATTTCATGACACTAAGAAATCTACTTTTCTATTGTAGATTACCAATGGCACAAACCAACAACGGAAACAAAAACACTTTACGATCGATTCTTGAGAAAGAAAAACTAAAGGAACAAATTTCATCAATTGGTATCGTAATTTGACAATTATCCTCAAAGCTGAAAAGAAATTGTATGTCTTGGAGCAACAAATCCCTGAAGAGCCTAATTCCAGTGCTCCGAGAACTGAAAGGGACACTTTCAAAAAACATGATGAGGATGCTTTGGACGTCTCATGTCTAATGCTAATAACCATGGAACCTGATCTTCAGAAACAACATGAAAACATGGGGGTGTTTGATATGATCGAACACTTAAAATTGTTATTCCAAGAGCAAGCTAGACATGAGAGGTATGAAACATCCAAAGAACTGTTTCGTTGTAGAATGTTTGAAGGTAGTCCCATTGGCAATCATATGCTTAAAATGATTGGGCATATTGAACGCCTTGAAGGTCTAGGTTTCTCTTTACGAAAGGAGTTAGCCATTGATGTAGTTTTACAATCGTTGCCAAATAGCTACAGTCAATTTGTGATAAACTACACCATGCATGAGTTTGACAAATCCCTTCCAGAATTGCTATACATGTTACGAACTGCCGAGCAAGAACTTGCAAAGAACAAATCCACCATTTTGATGGTTTGTAAGGACAAGAAAGGGAAAGGCAAAGGAAAGTCCATTGCCAAACCCACTTCTAAATCTATAAAGCCAAAAGGAGGCATTAAGAAACCCAAGGTAACTGTACCTAAGGAGGGTGAGTGCTTTTACTGCAACAAACCCATAAGAGGAATTATCCTCTCTACCTTCAGGAAAAGAAGAAAGGAAATGTAACATCCACTTCAAGTATCTATATGATAGAAGCTAATCTTTCTAATTCTTATACATCATGGGTATTAGATACCGGATGTGGTTCTCACATTTGTAAAAACATGTAGGGACTAAAAAAGACTAGAAGGTTAAGCAAAGGTGAAGTTGATCTGCACGTTGGAAATGGGGCAAAGGTTGCTGCTATAGCTGTAGGATCTATTTTGTTAAATTTACCGACCAAATTAATATTAGAACTCGATGACTGTTATTGCGTAGCATCTATTTCTAGAAATTTGATTTATGTATCTTGTTTGGACAGGAAAGGTTTAACCTTCAATATTGGGAACAAATGTTGTTCATTCTCTTTTGGTAATATATATTATGGTGATGCAAGTTTGATTAATGGTCTTTATGTTCTTAATATGGATAATCCGATTTATAACATAGATAAAAGGGAGGTCAAATCGAATAGTTCAAATTTAACTTATCTCTGACATTATCACCTTGGGCATATAAACGAAACTCGCATCTCCAAACTCCATAACGATGGATTGTTGAACAAATTAGATTTTGAATCATATGGGACGTGCGAAGCTTGTTTAAAAGGAAAGATGACAAAGGCTCCGTTTGTTGGACAAAGTGAGAGAGCAAATGATGTATTGGGAATCATACATARTGATGTATGTGGCCCGATGAACATACAAGCTAGAGGAGGTTATAGATACTTCATTACATTTACTGATGATCTTAGTAGATTCGGCTATGTATATTTGATGCGACATAAGTCCGAGTCCTTTGAGATGTTCAAAGACTTTCAAAATGAAGTACAAAACCAACTTGAAAAGAATATTAAAATTCTTCGATCTGATCGAGGTGGCGAATACTTAGACCATGCTCTTCTTGATCATCTTAGAAATTGTGGTATCGTATTACAACTCACTCCACCTGGACCACCACAGTGGAATGGTGTTTCCGAAAGGAGGAATCGTACACTGTTGGACATGGTACGATCTATGATGAGTCAATCTGACCTTCCGACGTCCTTTTGGGGATATGCTCTAGAGACAGCAGCTTTCACACTAAACCGGGTTCCATCAAAATCTGTTGAAAAGTCTAGAGACAGCAGCTTTCACACTAAACCGGGTTCCATCAAAATCTGTTGAAAAGACACTATATGAGATATGGAGTGGGAAGAGTCCCAAATTATCTTTTATGAAGATTTGGGGTTGTGAGTTTTACGTACGCCGTCTAATCACAACTAAATTAGAACCAAAATCTGATAAATGCATATTTGTAAGATATCCCAAAGAAACTATGGGATATTATTTCTATCATCTTCACGACAATAAAGTGTTTGTCGGATGTACTGGTGTCTTCTTGGAAAAGGAATTTATTTCCAAATGTATCAGTGGGAGGAATATAGAACTTGAAATTGTTCAAGATCAAAATATGTCAACACAGATGGAACCAACACATACACCACAAGTAATTGTGGATCCACAAAGTGTTGCGGAAAGACAGTATGATGTTGTAGCACAAAGTTCTCGTAGATCTGGTAGAAAATGGAATGAGCCTGAGAGATATGGATTTCTCATCACTCATGTCGGGGATATGATGCTTATGGATGATGAGCCCATTAGTTACCAAGATGCTATGACAAGCACTGACTCCGAAAAATGGTTAGAAGCTATGAGAATAGAAATGGACTCCATGTATGTAAACCAAGTTTGGAACTTAGTTGACCTACCCAATGAGGTACGACCTATAGGGTGCAAGTGGATTTTCAAGAAAAAGACTGACATGGATGGTAATGTGACTACCTATAAAGCACGATTGGTTGCAAAAGGTTTCAAACAAATTCAAGGTGTTGATTATGATGAAACTTTATCTCCAGTCGCAATGATTAAGTCTATTAGAATTTTACAAGCTATTGCAGCATATCACGATTATGAGATTTGGCAAATGGATGTCAAAACAACTTTCCTTAATGGAAATTTACTTGAGGATGTATATATGATACAACCTGAAGGTTTTGTCACTCATGAAAAAATCTCATAAGGTATGCAAGTTGCAACGATCTATTTACGGATTGAAGCAAGCATCAAGGAGTTGGAACCATCATTTTGATGAAGCAATCAAAGAGTTTGGTTTTTTGAAAAATAAGGATGAACCTTGTGTCTACAAAAGGATTAGTGGGAGCACCGTATCATTTCTTTTATTGTACGTAGAAGATATACTCATTGGAAATGATATTCCGACACTTGAGTCTGTAAAGGCTTGGTTAGGAAAATGTTTTTCAATGAAAGACTTGGGTGAAGCTGCCTATGTGTTAGGTATTTGGATCTATAGAGATAGATCGTGGAAATTACTTGGCTTAAGTTAGAGTACATATATAGACAAAGTATTGAAAAGGTTCAACATGTCTGATAGCAAGAAAGGGTTCTTACCTATGTCTCATGGCATATCACTTTCTAAGACGCAATGTCCTACTACATCTCAAGAGAGTGAACGAATGAGTAAGATTCCATATGCTTCAGCAATTGGATCTATCATGTATGTCATGATATGCACTCGACCTGATATATCGTATGCTTTGAGCATGACGAGTAGATACCAATCTAATCYAGGAGATRGTCATTGGATTGYCGTCAAGAATATCCTAAAGTACTTGAGAAGAACAAAGGATTCATTCTTGGTTTGTGGTAGTGAAGAAGCGCTGAGTGTACAGCGTTACATTGATGCAAGTTTCCAAATAGATAAAGATGATTTTCGATCACAGTCAGGTTTTGTGTTTTTTCTTAATGGTGGTGCTGTGAGTTGGAAGAGTTCCAAACAAGCAACAATAGCTGATTCTACAACAGAAGTTGAATACATCGCAGCATCAAATGCAGCCAAGGAAGCCGTTTGGATCAAAAAATTTATTTCTCAACTCGGAGTTGTTCCTAGTAGTGATAGTCCTTTAGAGTTATTATGTGACAAGAATAGAGCTGTAACGCAAGCCAAGGAACCTAGATCTCACCAAAGATCTAAACATATTCTCAGAAGATATCATCTCATTAGAGATATTACTTAAAGAGGCGATGTTAGTATAAGTAGAGTGTCAACCGAAAGCAATGTTGCTGATCCACTAACCAAACCGTTAACACAACATAAGCATGAAGGCCACTGTAAATCCATTGGTTTACGATGCATGGATGATTGGCTTTAATGCAAGTAGGAGATTGTTAGTGAATGCCCAAAAATCAATCATATGATGATTGTAACTTTGAGTTTTATTTCATGAAATTAATAAATATAAACGCATTACCCATTTTATTATGTCTATATTATATTATATGTTTTAATTATTCATAATAAATAATCTTAAAATAATGTATTCTAAATGTCTCTAGTTAAACATTATTTCGGGTTTAAGGATGAACTAATATGATAATGACTAGCATATGTAGGGATTCATATAGAGATATCGAATCTGCATATGGGTACAAAATGGAGATTTTGTGTATCAGACATGACTCGTTATGAGAACACTTCATTGGATGTCATGTGAGTGTCATAAGTGTTTCTTTTATGGTCAATGTACATGTAATTCTTTAACTTGAGAACATGGAGTTTGTTATGTGTGAGTAATGTATTTTGACATTTATTCTAATCATTTCGTAACTGGGTGACAGAACGATAGTTGGGTATGTTGTATATCACATGATAGAATTAGCATGTATCGAGATAGGATTTGTCCCTCCTTTATGACGGGAGTGATGTCTCTGGGCCTCTTGATAAATATATACTAAAGAAATGCATGCATGCTTAGATAATTGATATGAGATATCATTATCTATTTTTTATTAGTATATTAGGGAATCAAGAAACTAGAGATTGGACAWAACGAGAATGACACATTCAATGTCTCGTGTTCAATCTGGACATCAAGGACAAAAGAATTAAATGTGTAAAACTAAAATTGTCTACAAACCGATAATTTATTGTATCACCAATTCTCATCATTTCAGTAACGGTAATGTATTGCTAGATATATCTCATCGTTTATAACTATAAATATGAGATTTATATTTATTACCAACATGTCTAGAACCTATTGGGTCACAGGCTTTGAACATATTCGAATAAGGAGTTTCAATAATTAAAATGTTTAATTATCATATCTGATTTGTATCGATTTAATCTGATTAAATAAAATATGATATTATTTATGTTGGACATAAATAAAGATGACTAGGGATGAGCTTTGTAAGAGAGTAATGGTGTATGAAAGTCTTACACTCAAGCATGGTGGAGGCATGGTCATGGTTAGGCCATACCTTTCACATCCATATAAAATATATGACATTTTTATGCTAGTATCTTTGGTCTTGCAATTCTCTCTCAAAATCACCTAAACCAATATGCTCTATTTTCTTTCTAAGTTTTGAAATCGTGAATAGCATCACGAGAAGACAAAGGATTCGGATTGTTCGCGTGGATACCGTGGAGGCATCAAGCTTTGCTTGTTGCTGTGATTCAAAGTTTCGCTAACTGCGAGATATAATTTCGAAACACCCAATTTATTTCGGTTCGTATAGGTCCTTGGAGGGTTACAGTTTTATTTTTCGTTGTGCTTGAGATCCGTAACCCAACAAAAACTGCCAAACGTATACAAAGTCTTCATTTTCCCTCCAAATTCGACAGTAGAAAAAATATACAGATGTCCTTCATTTTCTTTTTGGTTTTTCCTCAATACATGATCCATGAACACATAGGAATCTCGAGAGATTCACATTCTCGTGCAAGAATGCGGATTAGATAGTTATATCCTCTAAACGGACGCTTAGACTATGCACGAGTAGGGGCAAAATTTTGTTTAAGGACACTGCATAGCAGGCCTCTATCTGTTTATCTTCAATCGTTGATTCCAAGCAAGTTTTTCTTATTTTACATGATAAGCATCTATTATATAAACATATATATATACATACACGTTTCGTTGTTTTTCTTGATTTTAGGCATTCGTTGCACACTAATTGCACACAAACATATACACTATTTCGTGTAAAATCTGATGCCTTAACACAGGTTCTAACAATCTTAAACAAAATTTTGTGATGAATCCTTCATCCATGATAAAGAACCATGTCGAGAAACCGGAAAAATTCAAAGGGACGGGTTTTAGACGCTGGCAATAGAAGATGTTGTTTTATTTAACAACTTTTCACGTCTCCAACGTGTTGATGGATGAGAAGCCCTGTAATCCACCCGTAAGTCTTGGACAAAATGTTCCGACCACCGCTCAAATGAAATTGTGTTAGAAAGCGGTGAAAACTTGGAAGAGCAACAAATATAATTGTAGAAATTATATTCAAAATGCTTTCGATGATTCCTTATATGATATGTACTCAACTTTCAAAACTGCGAAAGAGATATGGGAATCATTAGAGCGTAAGTATAAAACCGAAGTTGCTTGTTCCAAAATATCGGAAGTCCAGTTCAGCATCACAAACTTTTTTTCACACCAGAGGTCTCTTAACAAAATTTATAGAGCGAAAAAAACAAGATTCTTCCCCACTTCTTGACTATGGGGGACACCAAAGGATTCTGCCCTTCCATCCCTTGGATAGATAGAAATGGAGGGCTTGTATTTTTGAGTTACATCCAGATTAGTAGAACTTTCTAGTAAGTTCTATCAGACACCAATTCTTAAAAAAAAAAAAGATTCCAACAAAAACCGCTTCTACAACTATGAATAAAGAAGATTTATAAATATCACATCTACTTACAATTGTGTGACCGATAGCGAAGTCCCGGCCATTGTAGCACGTGTGTCGCCCAGGGCATAAGGAGACATGTCTATTTCACCGAGCCTCTCTCTGAGACAGTGATTTGTGGTAGGAAATTCCTACACTACAAGATAATTGAATCTAAATCAATCGTCAAACAAGTCGAGGAACTCCAAGTCATCACTCACGAATTGGAAGTGGAAGGTATGGGCATCAACTCTAACTTTCTGGTAGGGTCTACAATTGAGAAGTTACCTCCATCATGGAAGAACTTCAAATTATACCTAAAACATTTAACTGATGATATGAGCTTTGAACAACTTGTAATCAAACTCCGAGTTGAGGAGGATAACAGGTTGTCTGAAAAAGTCGATGCTAGTTCCCTTTAGCCCAATGCAAATATGGTGGCTGTAAGCACCTCTAAGGGGAAGTTTCAGAAATTTAAAGACAAAGACATTGCCCCTAAACCTTCGTTTAAGAACTCTTTTGCCCCACAGAAAAAGAACTTCAAAGCGTCGCACATCCTAAGCTGTTGGGTGTATGGTAAGCCCGGTCATAGGCAAGAGATTGTAGACACAAGAGAGATCACGGTGGTGGTGGAAATGGTAGCGGAGGTGCTGGATCGTCTCACCAAGCCAACATGGCTGATTCTGAAACACAATTCATCGGCGTGGTGGAAGCAACTTTGGTGACTAACACTATGGATTGGTGGCTTGATACAGGAGCCACTAGACACATTTGCAACACCAATGGCTCATTTGCTACATAGCAAAAAGTTAGTGATGAAGAACCGATGTCTATGGGGAATGCGATGACGGCGAAAGTAGAAGGCAAAGGGAAAGTGATTATGAAGCTCATTTTTGGGAAAGACCTCGTTCTTACAAACGTGCTACATGTACCTGACATTAGGAAGAACTTAATTTCTGGTCCTATGTTAAGTAATAAGGGATTCAAGATTGTGTTTGAATCCGATAAGTTTGTAATTACTAAAGGGGGTTTGTATGTTGGTAAAGGTTACCTCTCTGAGGGACTTTTCAAAATGAACATTGTTAGACCCCATAATTCATAAGTGTAAAAGTATGAAGAACAATAAGTGATGAAGAACCAGAAGACCGATGAAGACGTTAAGGCAGAATTGACCAAGTCTGGAGAACACCCAGAGGGTCGATGAATCGACCAAAGATGCGATGGAAAGAGCATCTTCATCACCCCTCTGGCCAACAACACTTAGAGTTTTCTCCAGCAGTTCAACCAGAGGCATACGATGAAGATATGAAGATAAGGTTGAATTAACATCCCACGGAAGACAGCTGAAGATAACAAATCGACAGCTGAATTTCAAGTTTATCTTGATTTATAGCTTATCCATACTATAGATAAACTTTATCTGTTAGTAGAAGATTAGTTAAATAGTCTCGCTAGATAGTTATCTTCTAATTAGCCTACTAGTATAAATAGGTGATTAGGCCTATTGTAATCAATGCCGCTTTTACGTTTTCATTTAATATTGAATAAAGTGAAATTATTGGCACTCAAGATTGTTCTTTGAATGTTCATACATTGTTCTTGAGTGTTCATCATTTTGTTTATTAAAACACTATAATTTGGTTATTCTTAACTTGATTATTAGTGTTATTGAGATATATGGGATCAACAATTGGTATCAGAGCCAATTGATTGTTTTTCCAATCAAACGATCATCCAAAATTTCTCAATTCACTTTTGTCACGAAATATCTTCACCAAAAAACGTAAATTTTTCTCTCTTCAAAAATTCTTGATGGCCAACTAGAATTCCGCATATAGTGTTGGTTCCCTCACCAAGCCTCCAACTCTTCAACGAGAAGAGTAACCACAATGGAGAATAAGGATGGTAAACTTCTTGGAAGGGATGGACAGAAACCTCCTGCGATCTGTAACGGAGGGTCCTTACGTTCCACAGACTCTTGTCCCAAGAGTCCCAGGAACAAATACCACAGCAGAAATTCCTGCATATTACATGCCCAAGGATGAGAAAAACTGGGATGAAGACGATATTGAGCGTGTGGAAACTGATAAGAAGGCCAAGCGACTAATCATCATGGCCATTCCCAATGAAAATTTTCAATCCCTTGATGCATGTTCCACAGCAAAGGAATTGTGGGATGAACTTGCAAGCCAATTGGAAGGAGGAGCTAAAACAAAGAAGAATCGTGGAGCACAATGTCTCAACGAATACACCAACTTTAAAGCTCTTCCTGATGAACCAATACAGAAGACTTACAATCATTTCAACATATTGATTAATCAATGTCGTCGAAATGATATCACCAAAACAAAGGAAGAAAACAATGTTTTGTTCCTAAAAAGTCTTGGCGATGAATGGACTCAACTGTCAATGTCCCTTCAAGCAAATCAGAACCTAGACGAATGGTCACTTCATGATGTATATGGAACGCTTGCAGCACAAGAGAATGACATTATGAAGAAGAAAGTATCCATCGTGGACCTCTGGCTCTTGCTGCTGATGAAAAGGAAGAATCAAGGACCTCCACCAGAGATCACAAGAAGAAAGGAAAGAAAGCAATGGTGGTAGAATCGGAATCTGAAGACRAGTCATCTGAATCAGATGATGATATCAAAGCCTTTGCTAAGTCTCTGGCCTTGATTACAAKACAGTTCCAAAAGAAGTTCATCAAGAGACCCTATGAACGAAGAGACTTCAAGAAGGAGAAATATCAGTCATACCATGAGAAGAAACCATCAAAACTCTATCAGAGGGAAGACAGAAGAGAAGAAAGAGAAGAGAGAGAGGACAGAAGGGAGGACAAGGAAGAAGATAGAAACGGAAGGAAAAATGACCTTCGCTGCTTCAGATGCGGGAAAATTGGTCATTTTTCAAAAGAGTGCAGAGGACGATTGGTAAAGGATTCCGATTACTACAAGAATAAGTACAAATACAATTCAAAAGAGCGAAGCCTAATGGCTGAGAAAGAAAATTGGGTATCCGACTCTTCATCCTATGAAGAAGATAAAGCACTCATCTGGCTGATGGCCACATCCACTACAGAACCCACCTCCGACTCTGATGATCAGGTATGTGAGTCTACTTCCAATGAAACCAACTCTGCTCCATCTGAGCTGGAGTTAAGGGTGATAAAACTTTCAGAGGATTTCTTTAAATTAAAAGAGAAATTAAATTTTTTAAAATCTGAAAGACTAAAAGCGGAAAAAGAAGCAAGTTTCTACAAAAGATAGACTGATCTTCTAACCGAAGAAAAGCCGAACTTGCTAAGGAAAAGACTCGCATCACCACACTTAAGAAATCAGAGGAAGAAAAACTTCTGGAACTAAACAAACGAATAACTAAGGACTTAAAAAAGAAAACTAAGGCCTTAAAAGAATCCGAGGCAGAGAGAATAAACCCAGTTGACCTTAAAGATTTCTTTCAAAAGGAAAGGGAGATCCTTCRCCAGAAGCTTCAAACCAATGAACTTCTGATGAAGAAATACAAGGATGCCCAAGATGTGTATGAAAAGTTAAATGGTCAAATGGACACTCAAGGGATTGGATTCAATGAATTGGACTCCTTCACCGAATCAAAGAAATCCACCCTTGAATCCACTTTCAAACTTGGATGCATTCAGAAACCCGACTTTATCCCGAAACCAAAAGCAAATTTTAAAAGAGTTAAAGTTGATGGAAAAACTGTCGTTTTAAGACAATATTTTGAAAATGTGGTGTACGAGAGCAGTACATGTAAGAATTATGATGAAAGGAATGACACATCCAAATCAGAGACCGATGGAAACCCTATGGTCAAACCAGAGTCTCTGGGTGTCAATTCCACTTCATCAGCAAGTACTGTTGATGAAAAGGAGAATCCTAATGAGGAACCATCAGCTGAGGAGTCAATCAACCATCCGAGTAAAACCGAAAGTTCATCTAAGTCAGAATCGATGGAACCTCAAACATATCACTCTGAAGCATCAACATCTTAACCCACACCTCCCACAAACATACATGCTAATTTTGATTTCGAGAAATCAGCAAGAGACTTTCTCGATTCCGAATCCGAAGAAGAGATAATATATGAATCACCAAAGATCATTGAGAATAAAAAGCCTCAAAACTTCAAATCCCCAATGAAATCTGGTATTCCTCCATCGATGAAATCTTTGGACAAAGAAAAAAGAAAACTGAGAGATATTAAATCTTCCAACGATAAATCAAAAGGTCCTAACATAACTTCTAAGTTCATTAAGTTTACTCATGAGCAAAAACAGAAGTGGCCTGCCTCTGAGAAAACTAACCACCACTTTTCCTCTCATTCAGCTGAAGAAAAGCAGTCCTTCCTCAGGAGAAAAGAAGTAAAGACAATGACCCATTCAAATAAAAAATCTGAACTAGATAGGAAGATTGTAAAAACAATCGATGCTAGGACAGGATTTACATCTCCTGCATTTACTTCTTCGTTTCCATCGAATAAAAAGAACGTTAGACATACATATCCAAAGCATCATAACTGTCAATGTTTAACTCTTTTACAAAACCTGAGGAATCACATGTTGACACATCACTGCATATTCTCCCAACACGTTTATCGATACAAAGTTAAAACCAATGAAAACATGAAAAATCCCAAATCCAAGGGCAAGGGAAATACAAATAAACCCAAGCCTGCAAAGGCTAAGGGTAATGAAAAGAGAGTGGTACCCCCTACTAAAAAACGTGGACCCATAAAGAAATGGGTACCTAAAACCCCTTAATTTGTCTTGCAGGACCAACATGTGCAACCATGGTACATGGATTCAGGTTGCTCCAAGCACATGACTGGTGATAAAAGTCAGCTGTCCTTCTTCAACAAAAAATCTGGAGGCTCTATGACTTTGGAGACAACAATAAGGGTATAATCAAGGGATATGGCACTCTCATCAAAGGAAACATCTCCATCAGCAAAGTGGCTTATGTTGAAGGTTTGAAGCACAACTTACTAAGCATAAGCCAGTTCTGCGACAAGGGTCTTGAAGTCAAGTTCCGCAAAGGTTTCTGTATCATAGAAA
>NW_020202048.1:34433-35922 GCF_001531365.2 Cynara cardunculus var. scolymus
TTCTGAACACAACAGTTCAGAACTCGGACTTCAAAGGAGAGCATCTGATTCATCACTCGGCAAACCCAATGAATCAAAGTTAGCTCAATTATTTGAAGACATCTTCGACGAAGAAGTAATCTCTGGACATGCACCAACTACAAAATCCATCTCTAGAACTGATGAAGAACATGAAGTCTCCAATCCTAAACGTACACCTCTTACTAAAACTCATGTTACTTCACCTTCTACTTCTTTTGTGTCTTCAGATCAAGATCAAGAACCAAAGTCTTACTCTGGAGATGATCTCTTCGAGGGGGAGCAAGCAGTCCTATCAGTCAATGAAGAACTACATCCTATTGATCCAGAACCCTAATCAAGCACCAAATGGACAAAAGATCTTCCACACCACCAAATCATTGGTGATCCAACATCTGGTGTCAAGACGAGATCTGCCACTGCCAATGAATGTCTCTTCGCCAACTTTCTGAGCATGATAGAACCAAAGAAAATTTCAAAAGCCCTACAAGACCTAGACTGGATAGACACGATGCAAGAAGAATTACTCCAGTTTGAAAGAAACAAAGTATGGTCCTTTATGCCTCTACCCAAAGGGAAGACGACCATAGGAACCAAATGGGTCTTCCGAAACAAGAAGGACGAAGATGGCATAGTCATAAGGAACAAAGCCAGGCTTGATGCCAAGAGCTACTGCCAGGAAGAAGGGATTGACTACAATAAAACATTTGCTCCCATCGCAACACTTGAGGCCATCCGGATATTCCTAGCCTATGCAGCTCACAAAGGCTTCAATGTTTATCAGATGGATGTCAAGTCCACCTTCCTAAATGGCAAACTTCAAGAAGAAGTATACGTGCAGCAGCCCCCTGGGTTTGAAGATCCAAARCATMCAGATTAYGTMTACTTTCTGGACAAAGCTCTCTATGGGCTGAAGCAAGCACCCAGGGCCTGGTATGAAACACTATCCACCTTTCTCATCAATAATGGATTCGAAAAAGGTACAATCGATACAACCCTCTTTCTCATAAAGCACAAAGATGACATACTACTTGTTCAAATATATGTGGACGACATCATATTTGGTTCTACAAATGCAAAACATTGCGAAAAATTCTYAGAGTTGATGAAAAGAAAATTTGAGATGAGTATGATGGGAGAACTAAGTTTCTTCCTTGGTCTTCAAATAAAACAAACTTCAGAAGGAATTTTCATCAATCAGTCCAAATATGTGACTGACCTTCCGAAGAAATATTCTCTCTTAAATTCATCATCGATGAGAACACCTATGGCTACAGGAGCTATGTTATTTGCTGATCTATCAGGAAAACCTGTGGATGTAACAACCTATAGAGGCATGATTGGATCACTCCTGTATCTAACTGCTAGTAGACCAAACATTATATTTGCTACATGTCTTTGTGCAAGATATCAATCAAATCCTAAAGAATCTCATCTCTCTGCAGTCAAGAGGATATTTAGATACCTCAAG
>NW_020202048.1:37112-38754 GCF_001531365.2 Cynara cardunculus var. scolymus
AAACCATTCAAGTGTATCTATTGAATACTTGAAGGCTTCAGTCATTCTAAAGAACTTTTTAACCCCGAACTCATTCTTGTAAACAAGTCCAAGTTCAGGTTGAGTAAGAACTGAAGCAGAACGTATCTCCTGCAGGCCCTGGAATTCTTCGTTTGGAGGAGCGCAAGATAATATCTTAATGCCTAGCCTAAAAGAAATTTCAAAATCTGTTTTGGTTCTGAGCTTTACCAGGGACTCCATTGTTTTTACTATCGCTCCGTTTGCCATTCCAAATCGTATCCCATGATCTTGCCTTTGACCTGTGTAGGCATATAACTCAATCAAGTCATATAGATTGAGGTTGATGAGGTCGTTTTCGTTTAACACGCTAACTACCCCATGGGCTCTCTCCATGCTGAACTTGATGTATCGAATAGCTCTATGACTCTTCTTATTCCATCATTCGAAAAGACAGCTTCAGGTGCTTGAGTAGTCTGTCTTATGAAATGATGATGTAGAAGGTTCATAGACTCAGGCGATAGGAATGGAGGATTGGTTGACAAGCTTTCTTCACGATCTTGATACATATATTGATGGATATTTTCCATCATTACTGGTTTCCTGGGCGGCAATTGAGGTTGTCTCCTCATCGACTCCATGCTCTGTATTATCTCATCTACCAGGCCTTGTGGAGGTTTCCTTGAGGAAGAGGGAATGTTCGCATGCACCACAGGTTGATGGGTTAAGGGTTGTATTTCTGTTTAGGGTTGTGTATGGGTAGAGGGTGAGTTTTCTTTGGTTGGTTGGGTAGTTTCTGGTGTATGAGTTTTTGTAGGGGTTTGGGGTCGTTGAGGCGATGGTTGGGTTGTTGTAGGTTCTGGTTATGTGGAAAGGGTGAAGGGTTGTGTTGTGCGAGGTGTTGGAAAAGGGGTTAAGGGTAAGTTTATTGTGGGTGAGGAAGTTAAGGTTTGGTTTGGAGGTGTGGTTGGCTCTTCATCGGTTGATGAACTCAACACGATGGGGTCTGGTGTTGTGGCTAAGGGAACTTGAATATTCTGTTCATCTCATAGGGCAAGGCCTCTAGTTCCCTTGCTTGGGTTTGTTGGGTTGATGGTGGTTGTTGAGGTGGTGATGGTTGCTGTGGTGCAGCGGATTCTGTATTTTGTGTAGCTGCCACCTCTTTCTCCCCCTCATGAGGTCCAAGACCTTGATCATCGGGGTCTGGATCTTCATGTCGTCTGCGTTTTAAGGGGCGGCTTGAGGAGCAGGAGGCTCTTGATCTGTTTTTTCTTCACAGGCGTATGTGGTCGATGAGAATACGCACCCGATCTTTGTTGCGCCGTTGTTCCATGGTGCGAAGGAGAGTGTTTGTTCTATCTTGTTGTTGTTGAAGGCTCCTCCTTAGCGCTCTGGTGGGTTCAACAGATTGGGCGGCAAACTTTGCACTTATCTCATTAAAAGATGAGATTAGTGCCTTGGACAGAGCCCGGAGATCGGCTCTAGTGGCAAAATCTGTGCTTAGTGGTGGTGTTGTTGATGGCACAGAGGTTGTAGTAGATGGTGGAGGATGGGGAAGGTTGGCAAGAAGATCCCTCACCTCTGCAGTGAAGGATGAGAAGGCTGCTTCATAGGAAGGGACTGCAGAGGGAGGTAGGGTTTGAGT
>NW_020202048.1:39754-41566 GCF_001531365.2 Cynara cardunculus var. scolymus
GTAGATGTGGGTGCCCTTTGGATAGTAGGTTGAGGAATATTTTGAGTAAGGCCGGGGGAAGCACGAGCATCATCATCATCATCATCATCATCATCATCATCTTCATCATCCGATGAAGAGGATGCTTGTGCACCCTCGCTTGGAGGGGGGACGGCTCTAAGTGCTYCGGGGTAGCTGCCTTCGGTTCTTGGGACAACATGGAGCGTTCATATGTCTTGCGTATCTCACTTGTCGATGGTATGACAGTGAGCATAGCCTGGGACAACGGTCGGCTGATGCTGTATCCTTCCTTCGAAAGGGTTGGGCGATGTCCTTGCATCTTGTAGATTGGGGTGAAGGGCTCCACAGCAGGTAGACCGTGTTGCACCATCGCGTCCCCAATGAAGAGGGCGAGTAATCTTGGAAAGAGAACTGCAGATAGTGGCTTTCCTGCGGCTTGAAGTTTGCACTTTTTGATCACAGCCGCATGAATCTCGTTGTAGATGTGGAAGGCGTAGTCGAGATTTATGTTGAAGAAAAGCCCATACATAATTGTCATTTTGTTGAGATTCCCTTGGTCTAGGGAACCTAGCTTGCAAGTGAGGGATTGGTTGAGGATGGAGAAGAACAAATTCCACATTGGCGGGAGGAATTGTCTTTTGAAGTCTGATACATTTCGCAGTTCATGATTGTACCTTACCATCTTGACGAACCTGAGGATGTCGTCGGAGGTAGGTGGTTCGTCATATTGCTTGATCCCTAGTTCCCGTCTTGTTGGAATGCACAGAACCCTAGAAATTTTTGTTCGCGATATTTTTAGCGAGCAAATCATGTCATTTGGGGCGTCTATATCCCCCATTATTCCGTGACTGGAAGGATCAAACTCGCAGTTCTGCCAATATTGTTGAACGTACTTTAATGGTACGTTTGGGTTTGCTAGAGTTAGGGCAGGGAGAAGAATACAGTTCTTAAAGAACTCAATCATTATCGCAAACCTGTCATCAAAGAGGGTGTTACGCAGTTCAATCATGTGGTTGTTGGGTTTCATGGGTAGGAAGACGATTGCGTGGCTGTCGGCGCCTGTGGATTGGATACGGCTGTCATTGTTGTTGGATTCGTCAGAAGCGGAGGAGGCCATTTTTGTGGAAGTTGCAGGTTTTGAGTTCGTCGAAGTCTTGTTGTAGGTTTTGAAGGCGTAAAGAAGGAAAGAATGGGAAAGAAGGGTATTTATGGGGAAGACGGGTGGGGTGGGAGGGGGTGGGGGGGTTGGAGGTAAAACGTTTTCGTGATTATTAAAATGTAATAATCATGAAAAAATTGGCGGTACCAGTTTTAGATGGTATGATTTGAAGAACGTGAGCCGTCGTGATAGTACGTGCCATTAATGAATTGGACACGTGTCAAGCTGGGGTTAGGGAGGGAAAAGATTAAAACGGCTYATGGGGGACAACCTGTATGGTGTCAGGCGCGTGGTAGGATGACGTCGTGCCTTATTTGAAATAAAGATTTAATCCAAATAATATCTTGGAGAAGACGTTTCCCCAAAAAAAAATATTTAAAATCTTATCTAATTGTAAGATTAATACTAATTACGAAGTTTTGGTCTTCTAAAAACCCTTGTTATATAGTTTTTAGTCACAAAAGCTCTAATTTTGTATAATCTTGAAAATGGTTTTCAATTAAGATGAGTTTGAGTGTAAAATGTATTTACATGGAACCAGAGGAGCTCTGGTTATGCATGACATAGTGAGTGTACAACCAGAGGAGTTCTGGTTGTAATGTCGATGAAGACAAGTAGTGATGTTGGATTTGCATGATGTAGAGGCTTTGGTT
>NW_020202049.1:0-4915 GCF_001531365.2 Cynara cardunculus var. scolymus
CCCCTTTCAGTAGACTCGATTAAAAGAAATGCGCACATTCTACCTAGTAGGACCAAATGGACCCGTAAGGACCATTCTACGTCAACTAGTCACATTAACGTCTACTGAAAGGGGAGAACTCCCCAGGGACCATTCTACGTAAGGGAAATGCACCAAAAAAGAAATGTAAAACAAGCCAAAAAATAGATAGGGCAAATCACCAAAAACTCCCAAAAACAAAACTCTTTATCAACCTCATGATCACGTATCATTGATTCTCGTAAGCTTCTTCCTTGTCTTCCACGCCATTCTTTGAAGAATCTGTGTCTTGATATCAGCCACTACTTGAGCTCCAGTACGGTTATGATTGTCAAAAAACTTTCTATTCCTTTCCATCCATATGTGGTACACCGTAGCCGAGATACCAAGTTTTTGAACCGTAGACCACAATTTCCACCCTTGCAAATATCCCCATATTAAGGATATCCTCCCAATTGTCCGGACACATCTGGATCCCTATTTCCCTCTTTATTACCTCCCAAATACTACTCGAATAGTCGCACTCAAAGAATAAGTGATTGTGTGTTTGAATCACCAAGTTGCAAAAAACACATTTCAGATCAGGGGGTTCATGCTTCCACTGGCAAATGCGGTCTTGGATCGGTAAGCTTTTCTAACATACCATCCACATGCAGAGAGCATGTTTAGGTATGTATGTGTAACACCCCAATCCACATATTGCATATAACACATATTTTTCATATATATAATACATGTTTTCCCCACATAGGTCTATGATACAAGAGTTTGGAATATAAAATACACAACCCCAAAATTCCAAAAGTACATAAGCTTTCAAAACAGCTAAGCATATAGGGAAGTAATTCACATAACACGCTTTCCCTTATTATCGTTACCTGCACACATAATTTGAAAACACGAAAATGAGGGTTAGACATGAATGTCTAGTTAGGTTCTCTTTTATGTAATGCAGGGTGAAGATCACCAAAATATTTATTTCAAATCATTCAACATGTGAAGCAAAACTAAAAACATACTGCTTCGGTCCATCGGGCCTCTGGTTCTAATCCACACTTGGAAAATATTTCGACACAGGACCAGAGCCCCTCTGGTCTCTCTTCCAGAGCTTCTGGTCTTCACGACCAGAGCCTCTGGTTGAACCATCCACACATAGAAAATATTTCAAAATCTAAGACCAGAGCCTCTCTGGTCTCTCTTCCAGAGCTTCTGCTCTTCATGACCAGAGCCGCTGGTTTCACACCATACTTAGAATAATTTTCAATACAGGACCAGAGCTCCTCTGGTCTCTCTTCCAGAGCGTCTGCTCTTCATGACCAGAGCCTCTGGTTGTACTAACCAGCACCTTTGACTCATATAATTTCTCAAAAACGATCTTTAGATAAACCTTCAATCAATAAGATAACCTTTTACATAAAACGATCAATTATAAAAATTCATGTTCGACCAGAGCCACTGGTTGTACTAACCAGAGCTTCTGGTTCAAAAGACATGACCAACCAAAGCCCCTCTGGTTCAACGTGTAAGTCAACCAGAGCTTCTCTGTTCCGTTTTTCATAAAAAAGACTAAGTACCAAAAACTCTTTCAAAAAACCATTTCAAAACAATGAATCAAATCACTAAGCTTTCTTCTCAAGATATAAAGCTTATTTTTCCAAACCAATAAATCTTATAAAAGATTTTTCATAAATAACCAACATCCTCTGTTCCCTCATAAACAATGCTTTTACCCAAAGCATTATTACTCGATCATATTATATCCAATACCATTACATCATTACCGTCATTTCTACTAAAGACAACATCTCTAAATCCTCAAATCACCAAGAAGTGAGAACTCTAATCTGTTGTAACTCTAATAGTTATCATGGTAAGAGTTAGGCGATGTCGATACCGTCCCACCTTATATCCTCCAGATTATCTCCTTTGCATGATGTTCCACCCTTATATCCTCTGGCTCAATAATATGAAATAGTTCATCCAAAGACAGACCTCTGTTACCTGTCAGAGTGAACCTATTCATAATCCTCAAACCAATATCATGGTTCCAACATAGGTTTATACTCAAAACCTTTTATTCTCATGAACAATCTGTTCTCCTCAAAACAGTTGAAAACTGTTTTTCCATAAACTCTTTGAAACTGTTTTAAAACCCAGATACTGTTTAATTCTTTCCAAAACAGTTCCAAAAACATATTCAAACAGCAACTTCTCAAGGCTGTTGAAGAACACAAGTCTGTTTCATATTTATCAAAACCAGACTCCAAAATAACATCATAAAACTGTTAAAAATAGTTTATCATCTTAACTTCAAAACTAATAACAAAACTCAACAGTTGATACGCAAATATATGAGGAAACTAGTTCCAAAACCACTTACGGTTTATAATCAACGGTAGTTTAAAACTCATAGTTATACTCAACAATAGTTTAAAACTCACCTTATCAAACAGATTTCTTTAAGATAAACACACAGCAAAAGCTTATTTTTAGCACAGATTCAAGAACACTTTTCACCACCACAAGCTTTCTTTCTCTTTTGAACAGACTTCAATTTGAAATGATAAGATAAAATCTTATTTTTTACTTTTTTAAATACTCTCACCAAGGCGGTGAAGACTATTTTAGTTATAAAAACTTAAAGGCGGTGAAAGCTTCCTCCAATAGAAATAATCTTGGGCGGTGGATTTTACATTATAAAATTCATGATATCTTAACCATGAAGATACAATGATTTCACCCGAATAATTAAACTCAATAAAAACCACATCATGCATGCTTCACACTACATGAATACACGTATGAATTATATATGTCATGCTATCATTTCACAATATGCATGATATCATGTTCATATTTCACATAAATGCTTCATGCATTTCTACTTAAATATGCACATTTCACATAATCCACATAATAAACATGTNATAATAAACATGTATAATTTACCTCAACCCAGGTTGTCTCAGACCCGGTTATAACATTCTYCCCCCCTTAAAAAGAATTCCGTCCCGGAATTCATTCAAACAACCATRGATATTTTTCTTTCATTTCTGATTCTAATTCCCATGTTGCTTCTGATCCTTTATTAAATCGCCACTGTACCCTTACTATACTTATTTCCTTGTTTCTCAACACACGGGTTTTGTGGCCGATTATAGCATCTGGAGTTTCTACAAAATTTAATTTGTCATCCAACTTGATCTCCGGAAGTGGTATTGCCATACTAGGATCAGCAAGGCATTTCCTTAGGCTTGACACATGGAAAGTATTGTAAATCATACTAAGTTCTTCTGTTAATTCCAATTGGTAAGCTACTGGTCCAACCCGTTTATAAATTTTGAATGGACCAATATATCTTGGACTGAGTTTACCTCTCTTCCCAAATCTCATAACTCCTTTCCAGGRAGAAACTTTCAACATTACTAAATCATTTACGCAGAATTCAATTGATTTCCTGCGCTTATCTGCATAGCTTTTCTGACGACTTTGAGCTATTTTGATTCTTTCCCGAATTTGATTAATCTTTTCAGAAGTTACTTGCACAATCTCAGGACATGTTAATTGTTTCTCGCTTACCTCATTCCAACATACAGGGGTTCGGCATTTTCGACCATACAACACTTCATAAGGAGCCGCTTTGATGCTGGAATGATAACTATTACTGAAAGGGGAAGAGATTCCCCAGGCAATTTTATAAAGACAGTAAAAAGTCACCAAAACAAAACAATCAGCAAGAGAAACTACGGCAACCTTGACTCACAAACCAAGTCATAAGGAGCCAAAACTGACAGAGGGAAATACACCAAAACAAAACAACACCAAAAGCCAACAATAAAAAGGCAAAAGAAAMCCAAAAGAGCCAATACCGAAAAAGCACATCACCCACGARCTCACATGCCATTTGGAGTCSTAATCTTCTTCCTTGTCTTCCACGCCATTCGATGAAGGAATGATAACTATTATTGTATGCAAATTCTATTAATGGAAGATGATCTTCCCATGATCCTCCAAAATCTATGATGCAAGCCCTTAGCATATCCTCAAGTGTCTGAATTGTTCTTTCACTTTGTCCGTCTATTTGAGGATGATATGCTGTGTTTAATCGAATTTGAGATCCTAATGCCTTTTGAAAACTTTCCCAGAATTTCGATGTAAATCTGCTATCTCTGTCTGAAATGATAGATAGTGGAATTCCATGTCTTGTCACAATTTCCTTAATATAAATCTGAGCTAACTTTTCCAATGAATAACTCTCTTTTATCGGTAGAAAGTGCGCAGATTTGGATAGGCGATCCACTATTACCCATATAGCATCACATCCTTTTGAGGTTTGGGGTAACTTCATAACAAAATCCATTGTGATATGATCCCATTTCCAAACAGGAATTTCTAAGGATTGCAGTTTTCCATAGGGCCGCTGATGCTCTATCTTTACTTGTAGGCATGTCATACACTTTTCCACATACCTTGCTATGTCTTTCTTTAGTCCTGGCCACCAATAAAAAATTTTCAAATCCTTATACATTTTATTAGTATCTGGATGGATGGAATATCGAGATTCATGGCTTTCTCTCAGAATTATATCACAAATATTTTCATAATGTGGTATCCAGATTCGTCCTTGAAAGCATAGTATCTCTTTATCATTCTTTTCTAAGTTATCCATCATTTTTCCCAATCTTTCGGTTTTCAAGTGATCTTCTTTAACAGCTTCAACTTGACACCTTTGAATATATGTATGAAAATCTGGTCTTACATTTATTTTCATAGCCAAGGCTTTGATAATTCCTCCTCTTTCTTTTCGGCTCAACGCATCTGCTACAACATTAGCTTTCCCTAGATGGTAAAGAATTTCACAGTCATAATCATTGACTAATTCTATCCATCGACGCTG
>NW_020202049.1:5280-6926 GCF_001531365.2 Cynara cardunculus var. scolymus
TCCATCGGGTAGAGATAGAACTGGTGCGCTGCACAAGCGATCTTTCAAAGTTTGAAAAGCCCTACTTTGTTCTTCAGCCCAATGAAACTTAATATCTTTTCGAGTCAACTTGGTCAAAGGTACCGCTATTTTTGAAAAATCCTTAATAAACTTGCGATAATAACCGGCCAAGCCTGGAAAACTTCTGATTTCTGAAGGGTTTCTTGGTTTATCCCATTTTTCCACTGCTCCGATTTTTGATGCATGCACTTTGATTCCTTCTTGTGATACAACATGGCCAAGGAATTTAACTTCCTTTAACCAAAACTCACATTTCGATAACTTGGCATACAGCTTTTCTTTCCGTAAGAGGCTTAGAATCAGGTGAAGATGTTCTGCATGTTCTGCTTCTGACTTGGAGTATATCAAGATGTCATCGATGAACACAATAACAAACTTATCAAGATATTCTTTGCACACCCTGTTCATTAGGTCCATGAAAGCTGCTGGTGCATTTGTTAGGCCAAAAGGCATAACTAAAAATTCATGATGTCCATATCTTGTTCTGAACGCAGTTTTAGGAACATCTTCTTCTCTGACTTTCAGTTTATGATATCCGGATCGCAGATCAATCTTTGAGAAGTAGTTGGCTCCAACTAATTGATCAAATAAATCATCAATCATGGGTAATGGATATTTATTCTTAACTGTCATTTTGTTAAGCTCCCGATAATCTATACACATTCTCATTGACCCGTCCTTCTTTTTAATAACACCGGAGCTCCCCAAGGTGAAGTACTTGGTCTAACAAAACCCTTGTCAATTAGATCCTTCAGTTGAGTCACCAATTCTTTCAACTTTGATGGAGCTAATCTATACGGTGTTTTGGCTACAAGTGTTGCCCCGGTTATCAAATCAATCCTAAATTCAATAGCTCGGTCTGGTGGAAGATTGGACAAGTCATTGGGAAAGACTTCTGGGTATTCTTTGACAATTGGGATCTGTTCTAACTCTTTCTTTTCTCTGTTTGCATCRATAACATAAGCCAAAAATCACTGACATTTCTTTTGCATACACTTACGGGCTTTCAATATGGAGAGAAGACTGGTATGATAATCCCGATGATCACTATTTATGATAACTATTCCTTTGCCTGGCAACTTAATTTAAATCTTTTTTGATTACACAAAATAGTTGCCTGATTTTCAGCTAACCAATCCATACCCACCACTACATCGAATTCTTTCGACATAGGGAATAATCGAATGGGCAACTCACAACCCTCGATGGAAATGGTACATTTTTCGAACACATAAGCAACAATTTCTTGACTATTAGCGGTGTCAACCACTAACTTTTTGTCAAGTGGCATAGAAACTAAACATGCAATTTCAGCAAAAGCAGGAGATACGAATGAAAAGTTTGCTCCCGAATCAAATAGCACTTTAGCATATACGGAGTTGATGGAATAGGTACCTCTAACCATGTCTGGAACTGTCTCTGCCTCATTTTTAGTCATCTGAAAGGATCGTCCTTGCGTCCTTCCTAGCCCTCCTCTATTCAAACTTGGTCTCCCTCGACCACTTGTGGTACTGTTTCCCAAACTTAGTTGTGGAGTCTTGAGCTGTGGGCATTGATCTTTAAAGTGACCTGGTGAATTACATTTG
>NW_020202049.1:9196-10500 GCF_001531365.2 Cynara cardunculus var. scolymus
AACTCTAAATTCTTTTTTCATGCTATGAAAGAAAAGTGCAATCGGAGCCATATTGCTACTATAAGGGATTCTTCTGGTACAGTTTATGATCATCAGGAGGTATCCACAACATTCCTTTCCCATTTCAAGGTATTCTAGGTACCTCTAATGTCTTGGTTCCTCCCTCTATGGGGGATTGTGTGTTTGATCATTCTTTATCGTTATCAGAGTCTCTACACTTAATCCGTCCTATTTCGGATATGGAGATAAATGATGCTTTGTTTGCCATTGGGAATGATAAGGCCCCAGGACCTGATAGGTATTCTTCTAAATTCTTTAAAGCAGTTTGGAATGTGGTTGGTAGGGATGTTCTCACTGGGATACACAATTTTTTCTATTCTGGAACTTTGGAGTATCAGCTGAACCATACTCTTCTTTGTCTTGTGCCGAAGGCTCCTAATGCTTCTTTTGTTACTGATTATCAGCCAATTGCGTGTTGTAATGTGTTGTTGAAGTGTATTAGTAAAGTTATTGCTGATCGGATGAAAGAATCGCTGGATGTTCTTGTTAGCAAGGCTCAATCTGCTTTCATTCCTGGGCGCCAAATGACTGATAATATCTTAATGGCGCATGAACTGGTCGCTGGATATCAGCGTTCTGAAGGGGAACCAAAATGTGCTTTTAAGATTGACATTCGTAAGGCCTATGACACAGTTGATTGGCAGTTTCTTTTAGAGATGCTGAAGGGAATGGGCTTTCATCCAGTCATGATTAACTGGATAAAGACCCTGATCACTTCACCCTCTTATTTTGTTTGTGTTAATGGACAGCCGGAGAGTTTTTTTAATGGTAAACGGGGCCTTCGTCAAGGAGATCCTCTCTCCCCTTATCTGTTTACAGTTGTCATGGAGGGTCTCTCGATGCTTCTATCGAAGTGTATTGAGGAGGAGGCAAATTTTTCGTATCATCAAGGTTGTGCGGATATTAAGTTGACTCATCTATGCTTTGCTGATGATTTGTTTATTTTCTCTAAGGGGGACATTAGTTCTGTGGAAGTCATCAAACGTGGCCTTCTCTTGTTTGAAGAACGATCGGGTTTGTCGCCAAGTTAGGAAAAAAGTGAGGTGTTTTTTGGGAATGTAGCAATGGAGGTCCAAACTCTTATCTATACGTTACGATACTTTATCTTTTCGGCCAGAGGTTTTCCCTATACGTTACTTGGGTGTTCCTCTCTCTCCGGTTTGTCTGAAGGTACGTGATTTTAATCCCCTTGTGTTAAAGCTTAAATCTCGACTTTTAAACTGGAAGAATAAATTCCTCTCCTA
>NW_020202049.1:13030-14289 GCF_001531365.2 Cynara cardunculus var. scolymus
CCTGCAGGTGCAGGTGCAGGGGCGTCGATGGGGAGGAGAAGGGATGGAGCCGTCGAGAAGGGAACTTCTGTCGCCGTCGAGATGGAGAAGGAGATGGTGGAACACGCGTGTCCAGGAGATGGAGAAGGAGATGGAGGGTGCGATGTGGGGAAGAAAGGGGGAAGGGATGGTGTGGTAAAAATGTTTCTGTTCCACTTAGTTCCAGGGGGTAATGGTGGAACACATCTGTCCCATGCTTGTCCAACTTAGTTCCACTTAGTTCCACATTTAGCCACACCAAACGTAGGACAAATGTGTTCTGTCCTGTCCTGTCCCACTCTGTCCAGCGTACCAAACGCACCCTTAGGAACCATTATACCTCAATTAGTCACATTAACGTCTAGTTATATACTAATTTTGACTCATTTAATATCATTTTGACCCAATTAGACTCCTCAAGGAGAGATGCGGCGCTTAATACCCATTAGGTTCTAATAAGACTAATCAGGACCTACTTTGTGTCATTATGACCCAATTGGACTCCTTCAGGAGTAATAGCCCATTATATCCACTAACACGAAATGGACCCAAGGTCACGGATTACCTTATGCTTCCAAGGTCACGGATTAAATCTCTTAATGCTTCCAAGGTCACGGATTACCGGCCTATAGCATGCTGTACTGTGCTGTATAAATGCATTAGTAAGGTCATTGTAAATAGAATGAAGGGATCTTTGGATTTTTTAATTGATAAAGCTCAATCGGCTTTTATTCCGGGGAGAAGGATTACGGATAATATCCTTATGGCGCATGAACTTGTTTCTGGTTATCAATCTAATACGGGTCAACCTCGCTGTGCTTTCAAAATTGATATTAGAAAAGCTTATGATACTGTGGATTGGCGGTTCCTTTTTGTTATGCTTGAAGGTTTGGGATTTCACCCTGTTATGGTTAAGTGGATAAAAGAGATGGTGTCGACTCCTTCTTATTCTATTGCCATTAATGGTATCTCCCATGGGTTCTTTCTTGGAGGGAGGGGTCTTCGTCAGGGTGATCCGTTGTCCCCCTATCTGTTTACGATTGTTATGGAGGGATTTTCTCTGCTTTTCCAAAAGTGTATTCGTGAGGCTACTGAWTTTGGCTACCATCGGGGTTGTGAGGATTTGGATATGACCCATTTRTGTTTTGCGGATGATTTATTTGTCTTTACAAAAGGGGATGTCCTTTCTGTTGAAGTGCTAAAAAAAGCACTGGCTCTTTTTCAGAACTATTCGGGATTAG
>NW_020202049.1:15964-18449 GCF_001531365.2 Cynara cardunculus var. scolymus
CTCAATTGCTCCCATTAACTTCTGATTAGACTAATTATGACCCATTTAGCACCATGATAACTCAATTAGACTCAAAATGGGGAAATAAGCCGATTTTACCCTCTAATGTCTGATCAAACTGAATATGAGCCATCTAGTCACTCTCATTTTGACCCACTTAGACTCCTTCTGGAGAAATATGCCTATTAAGGGTCTAACAAGATTAATTACGATCCACGTATCGTGATTTTCACCCAAATGACTCGATCAAATCTGGTTGTCCCGTTATAAACCCACTAACACCAAATGGACACATTCTGTAATAGTCTGGTTATTGTTTCAGTTATATATATATATATGATATATGTATGTATGTCTTGTGTGTGTGGTGATTATTTTATAAAGGAATAAGGGGAAGTCGGCTAGTAAAAGAAACCGCCCTTCACTTCCTTATTTGTGGTTGGAGATATAAAAAGTATTTTTGAATAGAAAACACACACAACAACACCTTCTATTCTTAGAAAGTTTCTCTCTGAAAGTTTTGAAGAATCTGCACAGGAAGAGGAAAGTCTCTAAGTTTTGAATCTTATTTCAAAAAGGTGAGTGTTTAGAGCTTTGAATATGAATTGCTTTCATATGATTTGATAAGCATTTAGAACTGATTATTATGAGTTTGATTGCATTTTATGATGATTCTTGTGTAAACCGGCCAAGTGGTGTTCGGAATGAAATCCGGATACTTAAACCGGATGTGCTTTGTCGGGATACCTCTTAAACCGGACAAGAGGTGACCGGATAAAGTGTAAACCGGCCAAGGGTTGTACGGTGTATTGACCGGATTGTTTTAAACCGGTCAAAGGTTGAAATGGGTATTGATCGGATTAATCTAAACCGGATGACACGAAAAGTGATATGGTGTTCGGATTTGTAAACCGGACAAGGATGTTATATTTTCAAAGTATTTTGATCGGTTTGCTAAACCGGACAAAGATGGTTTCAAGTGTTTATATTGAGTGGATTATTAAACCGGTCAAGGTTGAACTATTTTCTAAGTATTTGTCCGGATTTGTAATCCGGACAGAATGAGAAAGGACATTTTTAAAGGGTATTGACCGGACTCCAAGTAATTGGCCGGTGGATTGGATTCATCAATATCCTCAGCTGCAGAATGTTATGATTCCGTTTCCCAGTCAAGAGGAGGATAAGGTAAGATGGCTTGATAATAATCTCTCACGGGGTGAATTTGAGGTAAAATCGGCTTGGAATACTATACAAGAGGTGAAGCCGGTTGTACATTGGTATAAACTCGTTTGGAATAAAGCATACGTTCCTAAACTTGCTCTTTGCATGTCGATGGCGTGTCAGAAGAAACTGCCAACTCAAGATCGTATTAGTCAATGGAAGCATGAACCGCCGGATTTAAAGTGTGTGTTCTGTAGCCTAGAGATTGAAACACACAATCACCTATTTTTTGAATGCAAGTACTCAAGCAGTATTTGGGAAGCTATTAAACTGGAGGTGGGATTATTGAACTATCCAAACAATTAGGAGGAGATCCTTCACAGAGGGTCCACTCAAAATTGGAAATCTTGGTCTACGGTTCAAAAACTTGGTCTATCGGCAACGGTCTATAATATCTGGAGGGAACGGAACAGGATGTTTTTTGACAATTTCTATCTTCCGGGGGATAAAGTTATTGCGGAGATCAAGATGCAGATTCTTCATAGGATGGCTTGGAAGACAAGGAAGAAGATAATGAATTCCAATGGTATGTGATTTTGTGGGTGGTGTGCTCTTTCGGTTTTGGATCATTTGGGTGTTTCTTGCCTTTTGCTTTTTGGCGTTTGGTGTTGTTATGTTTTGGTGTATTTCCCTTTGTCTTTTTTGGCTCCTTATGACTTGGTTTGTGAGTCAAAGTTGCCGTAGTTTTTCTTGTTGATTGCTTTTGTATTGGTGACGTTTTTTACTGTCTTTATAAAATTGCCTGGGGAAACTCTTCCCCTTTCAGTAAACTCCTTATAAGGAAATGGGCCTATTAAATCAATTTGGGTCCCATTTGCTTAATTACGATCCATTTAGTGTCATTTTGACACGAATGATTCGATTAAAACAAGTAGGCACACTCTTCCTACTAGGACCAATTGGACCCAATAAGGACCCTTAGGAACCATTATACCTCAATTAGTCACATTAACGTCTAGTTATATACTAATTTTGACTCATTTAGTATCATTTTGACCCAATTAGACTCCTCAAGGAGAGATGCGACACTTAATACCCATTAGGTTCTAATAAGACTAATCAGGACCTAGTTTGTGTCATTATGACCCAATTGGACTCCTTAAGGAGTAATAGCCCATTATATCCACTAACACGAAATAGACCCAATAAGGACCATTAAGACATTATACCTCAATTGCTCCCATTAACTTCTGATTAGACTAATTATGACCCATTTAGCACCATGATAACTCAATTAGACTCAAAATGGGGAAATAAGCCGATT
>NW_020202049.1:19544-27715 GCF_001531365.2 Cynara cardunculus var. scolymus
GTCAAGTCAGACTAACTATGACCCATTTAGTGTCATTTTGATCAACAACTAGTTAGACTAACTATGACGGGATATGGGAATGCTCTATAGGATGTTTTTTCGAATGATGCGATCTTGAAGATGATGATGGTAAAAGATAGGATCATGCTTCGTGTTTGATTCTCCTTTCTTCTTCTTTGTTTCCTTGATCGGAGGTAGGGTTTGACTTTGTTGCTTTCGGTGTTTAAATGTTTGGCAGCCGGTTGTGTTTAGGGTTTATTGCTTGATTGATTCCATCTGGTTTCATGTTTTTTGGTTGCTTCTCGATTGGGTTGTTTCGTTTGTTTGTTCGATCGGCTGTGTGAGGTGGTTCTTCTGGTGGTTTTACGAACTAGGGTTTTGTTTGACGGCTAGGGTTTCTGCCTGCTACTGCCTTGTGATTTTATGTGGCTTATGCGGTTGTTGGCCACTCACTAATTTGCGTTGATCTGTTGCTGTTTTGTGGTTTGCTGTTCATTCGGTTTTAACAGTGGCTAGGGTGGGTTCCTGCGTGCTGTTTCGTTCGTGATTTTATGTGGTTTTGCTGTCCAATAGGTTTGCTTTGATCTGCTACTGTTTTGTTCAGGTTTAAGCGACTTAGAGTGTGTCTTATACATGTTTCGCCCTAACTGTCTCGGGGCTGTGTTGGTTAATCTTTTTTGTGTGTTGTCCTTCTGGTTAAAGTGACCGTGTTTTGCTGTCCTGCACCATTCTGCTGCTTCCGTGCTATAGTCTGCTGCTTCGTTTTGTCTGCTGGTTGGTTTTTCTACGGGTTGCTGCTGTTTGCAGGTTGTTTGCTAGTTTTTAGGGTTCTTGAGTCGGTTGACAATCTGCTGCTGTTTGTTCTCGRTTGGCACTAGAGATTCTRGGTTTTGGCCTSCTATTTTGAACTAAGCTGCTGCTTATTTTGCTGCTGCCRRTTWATGATTTTATGTGCTGATGGTTGTTGMGGTGAGTTTTTTTTAGTTGYGTTCTGCTGTTTCTTTTTGCTGGTSTTTGCTTTAGTTTTCTTGGGRTTGGTATTATATTTTRTTGAAGTTCTTGGGGTGGTTCATTTCCTTTCTTTTCCTAAGTACATTCTAAGTGTTTCYGAGGTCTTYGTTACACTCGTTGAATTCCTTTGATAGATATTCAGCATCTCGGGTTCCGAGGTCTTCGTCTGTTCTATTAAGGGAGCTAAGCGTTTGTTTCAGCACTTCGACTTCTTAGATAGTACCGGAGAAATGGGGGATGTTTTGGCTCCTTTACCTTCTGATCCTTCCAGAATTTCTGTCTTTGAGAGACTTTCTTCTCTCGAAAACGCTTCGTGTGGGAAGGACAATTTAAATTTTGTGAAAGCGGTAGGAGGTTCAATTGCTACGGATCTAAACTTTTATCTGTTGGCTGATAAAAAGGATGTAAGTGTGAAAATACCTATTGAAATGGCTAAGGAAGCCGCCAAAGCGTATAATTCGGTGTTGTATGGGTATTTTTTGGGGCCTCGTTTACCTTTTCCATTAGTGCAAAACTTTGTCAGAACGGCGTGGGGAAAGTACGGTTTCAATGATGCTATGTAAAATGAGAATGGGATCTTCTTTTTCAAATTCAATGATGTAGGGGGGTGTGATCAGGTAATTGAAGCAGGGCCGTTAATTATAAGGGGTATCCCTCTTTTTGTTCATCATTGGGATCCCTCTAAGGGACTGAGGAAACCTGAACACTCCTCTTGTCCGTTGTGGGTGAAATTGCACAATATACCTCTAGTTGCTTTTAATAGAGAGGGTGTTAGCCGTATAGCGAGTGTTTTGGGAGTCCCTAAGCAGATGGATTCTTGTACTGCTGCCATGTGTGAGAAGGCTTGGGGTCGACCCGGTTTTGCTTAAGTGTTGGTAGAGGTGTGGGCCATTGGGGAACTTAAAAGGACAATTAGAGGTTGAAATTCCAGACCTTAACGGAGGGAAAAATGAAAAGGTGCAAATACAAGTTGAATACATGTGGGAGCCGGTGCAATGCTCACATTGCAAAATTTTTGGTCACAAAACTTCGTCCTGTGCAAAAGCTGCTAGTATAAGGAAAGGGAAACAAGTTGATATGCAATCCCTTCAACTTCATTGGATGTCGGTTTTCTTATTGCCATTAGGGATAATCCATGATATTGAGTCTATTTTTCGAAAATTCCTTTGGGCTCCTAGGGATGATCTGAGAGGTAGATGGAGATTATCTTGGGATGTGGTTTGTCGTCCTTTGGATGCTGGTGGCCTCGGGATTAAGAGGCTGTCTATTTGGAATAGGGCTTTATTGGCGAAACATGTGTGGGATGTAGTGCGGCATCGGGATTCATTGTGGGTTTCTTGGATTTATGGTCAGTATCTTCGTTCTTCTCATTTCTGGATGGTGCGGAAAAGCTCTAATTGGTCTTGGGTTTTTCGAAAACTGTTGGACTTACGAAGTCAATTGCGTCGATTTATGTTTTCCCAGATTGGGGATGGTAGGGCTACAAATGCTTGGGAAGATAATTGGCTATCCTGTGGTGTCATCTTTCGGCGTTTATTTCTTATCGGTTTGTTCATTCTTGTGGTTTTTCTACTTCTACGACGGTTCATGATCTTCTTCTGAATTGGGATGGTATATGGCCGGATGATTGGAGTAGTCGGTTTGCTGAACTGTAGTGTCCTCCTTTACCTTTGTTGAATGATTCTGTTCGTGACAAAGTTCTCTGAGGTGAAGATCGTAATTCTGCTGCGGATTTCTTGGTGAGTAATACTTGTACTTTGTTAGAGGGAGATCATCGTGTTGTTCCTTGGCATAAAGCAGTGTGGTTCTCTAGCCATATCCCTAAGCATGCATTCTGTTTATGGCTGGCTTGTCAGGGGCGTCTTCCTACTCAAGATCGTATGCTTTGGGAGGATGAGCCTCCGGATCTGGAATGCTCCCTTTGTAGACAGTGTATGGATAGCCATTTCCATTTATTTTTTCAGTGTCCTTATGCTCGAGAGGTTTGGGATAGTATCTTGCATGTTATGGCTATGACGGATATGCCATCCACGTGGGATCTTTTTATGGAAACAATTTCGGATTCAAATCGTCGTCCGCAACGTTTAAAACAGAAGCTTGCGGTGGCAGCATCTGTTTACTATATTTGGCAGGAGCGAAATAGATGTCTCTTTACTGGGGAAAGCCGCACGTCTTTGCAACTTGTTAAAGTCATTGATGATGCTATCTCTATGCGTGTGGATTGGTTATCAAGGAGGCTTGTGCGAAGTATTCATTGATATGATGGCTCGTTTTTTGAGAGTGGGGAGTTTGGTTTATGCTCCTCTATTTTTGTAACAACTCACATGTTCTATGTACCGATAATCCATATCATCATACTCATAACACAAAATATAACATCGTTTACAAAATACAGATTAACAAAATCCTTTCTTGTAATACATTTTGAATAACTAAACGTTATTCATTCTAAACTTTTCCCTTGCCTTTATCTTGCGAGGTATGATGACCTACAAAACAGGTTAGTCCAACAACTAAGCGTTAGACCAAAAAGGTCTTTTTTTTTTTTGAACGGAAACCAGGCAATTTTATAAGCCATAAAGAAAAATTACAGCAAAGCGACCAAAAAACAGACCACTACCAACGCAACAAAAAACAAACGACTTGGAAAAACCCATACCAAGCCACCAAAAGCCAAAACAAACAAAGYCCAACMRACTCAAACAAACAACTAAAAATAAAKAAAAGGAGCYTAAAACGCACAAAAGCTCCCCTAACACAGCAAAAACCCATAWAMATCAACCAGYATTGCCCAATAACCRTTTCTCCAACCAAGCCACACGAATTTCAACATTCTGAACAATGGCTTGAATAATCTGCTCGATATTCCGACGATCCCCAGTAAAAAGTCTTCTATTYCGTTCCTSCCAAATGAAATAAACCGAAGCCGCTACCGCAAGTTTCTGCTTTAACCRCTTTGGACGATGATTAGAATCCGAAAGAGYTTCCAAAATTTGATCCCACACATAAGGCATAGTAGTCAAATCAACAATACGTAAGACGTTGCCCCATACTTCACGAGTCAAGTCATTCTGAGCCAATTAGAATCCATATGGAGTTGAGTAATGGACGAAGGTGAGTTTTCTCTCGAGGGTTTTCTTGGTGATGATCAACGTAATGAAGATGAAGATGGTGTTTTCGATTGATCTCTGGTGAAGCTTATGCGCTTTCTTCTCTTCACTTTGGCGTTACTTTGCGTTTTGCTTGGTTTCTCTACGGCTGTTTTGATTCACGATCTAGGGTTCTACATGTTTGGTCTTGGAGGCGGTTCTAGGGTTTCTCCTTGAGGTTGGTTTTTCGGTTTTCTTTACGCGATCTCCTTTCGTGTTGGTTGTGGTTTGTTGTCTTCTTCGTTTTGGCTAGGGTTTTCGAAATCTCTTTTCTTGGTCGTGTAGTGTCTACTCACGGCTTGGTTGTTTGGGGATCTCTTTTCGATTTCTCCCTTTGCTTTCTCGTCGATTTTAGCATTTTTCTCTTTGAGGTTCGGTTTGGAGTAGTGCTTCTTCTTTTCCGACTAGGAGGGTTGCGTTTGGTTGTTGTGGCTAGGGTTTAGCCTTCTTGCTTGTTGCCTTCGGTTATGATTGCATGCTACTGGTTTGGGCGCCGTCTTTTTGCATGCTTTCCTACTTTTTCTAGGGTTTGAGTTGTTGTGGTCTTTCTTGCCTACTGTTTTTTTCCTTTTGGTTGTTGGTGTGCGCTTTGGCTTACGGGTTTCGTGGTTAGGATTGGCCGCCTTGGGGGTTTCCACGGCTTTGCTCTTCTTGGCCGTAGGTTTGCTTGCCAGGGTTCACTATCTCTTTATTGAAGTTGGGTTTTGTTTGCTTCGGTTTGTGCCATCTTTTTCTTAGTGATACGTGGTTTGGGGCCTCGTGGTTTTTGCTTTGGTGATCGTTAGTTTGGAGTTTGTTCTTCTGTGGCTTTTTCGTTACAAATCTCTGTTGTGGGTCTTATCTAGTTTTCTTATTTCCTGTGTCAAGTGTTTCCGTGGTCTTCGTTGCCTTTCTAGAGTTACTAAATAGGATATTCAGCACCTCCTTGTGGGGTCTTCGTTTATTCTATTGAGAACACTCTTTAAGGGTTTCAGCACTGCGGCTTCTTGACTAGGGATAGGGGGACTAGGTAGTTGTTTTGTCGTTTGGTAATGATGATAGACTTTGCGGATGCAATCTTGGAGGATCCTTCTCATACGGATTTTGCTGAGGTCATTTTTGGAAATTCGGTGTCTGATGACGTGCATGGGAATCATGTGCATGGAGGTGATAAWGAGGGAATGTTAAAGGGGAGTAAGGACAATTCTGGTCCCACTAAAAGGGTTTCGGTATGGGAGCGCATACCACCTGCAGTCTTGGGAGGGAGTGGTATAGCTCCTCAAAAGTCGTTTGCTGAAATTGTTGGTGGCACTTCTAATCATGATTTGACGTACTACCCGGTTGAGAAAAGTGTGAAACCGAGAATTGAATTTTCTTTGGARACTACWAGRGACATGGCGAAATCTTTCCAGTCGGTTCTTTATGGATACTTTTTGGGACCTCGACTTCCTTTCCCAATTGTTCTGCAAGCGGTTAAAAATGCATGGGGTAAGTTTGGGCTTATGGATGCAATGGTAAATGACCTTGGGTACTTCTTCTTTCGATTCAATGATAATGGTGGTTGCAATCAAGTGGTTGAGTCGTCCCCACTCATGATTCGTGGGAGGCCTCTTTTTGTYTCTATCTRGGACCCTTCAAAGGGACTTAAAAAGCCAGAACATACCTCCTGTCCGTTATGGATTAAATTCTATAACATTCCTCTGGTTGCGTTTAACATAGAGGGCATTAGTCGGATTGCTAGTGCAGTTGGAGTTCCTTTGCGGCTGGATGCCTGTACTGCTAGYACCTGTGATAAAGCTTGGGGCCGTACTAACTTTGCAAAAGTTTTGGTTGATGTCTGGGCCGTCGGTACAAGTCAGAAGCAAATTGAAGTTGTCATTCCTAAGCTGTCGGGCGATGGTGAAGATGTGATAAAGGTGGTTTTGGAATATGACTGGGTGCCGTCTCAATGTTCGAAATGTAAGGTTTTTGGCCATACTACGAATTCTTGTCAGAAAGGGGGTACTCTTAAACAAAAGGAGATTGTCAAGCCGTTACATAATGATGGGTTTATAGAGAAAAAGAGTAAACAATGGAGACCGAAACAAAGTTCAGGACCTAGTAATGGTGCTCAGGCCTCTTCATCAGGAGATCCTTCTAATTTGCGCGAAACTTTGGTGGGAGTTGGTACTCTTAAGCCGATTTCTGATAAACCGTCTACTTTGGGTGTTACTCACAAGGAAAAGGAAGCAGCTCAGGGGGTTGATTCTGATCCATCATTTGGGGAACGTAGGGATCATGATGAAAGTCAATATTGTACGGTGGATGCTGGGAGAACGCCAAGAGGAAGAGATGATGAAGCGAATGTGACWTTTCGATCAAAGCGGGGTCCGGAATTTGTTTAAGGAGTGCTTAAAGCGATGAAACCAAGACGTGGTGCTGTTTCTATTACGTCTACGAGTAATAGATTCTCCCCTCTACCTTTTGACTCCAGTGATGATGATGATATGGAAATAATAGACACTGAGGGGCACTCCTTGGATTATAGTAAAGGGGCCAGATCCACTCCAACCTCTCAATGATAAAGATTGCTGCGTGGAATATTAGGGGTCTTAATTCCCTAATAAAGCAAAAGGAGGTACGTGATCTTATTTATTCAAAGCATCTGTCTTTATGTTGTATCATTGAGTCCAAAGTCATACATAGTCATTTGGGGGATGTCTGTGGTAAAGTGTTTGGAAATTGGAGTTGGATCTCGAATGGGAGCTTGTGTGATCAAGGTACTCGTATTATTATTGCTTGGGATCCAACAGTGTTGTCAGTTATTATGATTGAGCAGCACCAACAATATGTCCACTGTGAGATTAGTATTTTTGGGCAGCTTGATCCTATTTTTATTACCTTTGTTTATGGGTGTAATACGGGTGTGGATAGGCGTGAGCTTTGGCGGGCGTTTGGTGAATTCCATGTGTTTAGTCAAAGGAAAGCTTGGGTTGCAATGGGTGATTTTAATTCAATGCTTTTTCCCCATGATGGTTTAGGGGGTTCCTCTAGGCGAAATTCGGACATGGAAGAGTTTTATCTCTGTCTGGAGGAGGCAGAATTGTTTGACATTTCGTATCAAGGTTGCCAATTTACTTGGATACAGAAACCTTCGGGGGGTGATGGTATTATGCGCAAACTGGATCGAATCTTAGGAAATTTTGCTTTTATTACTAGCTTTGGGGATGCTTCAGTCTTTTTTGATCCGAGGGGAATTTCTGATCACTCTCCAGGTATTCTTACTTTTAAAGTCGGTAGACGTCTTCGCCAGAGGGGTTTTAAGTTTGATAATTTTGTGACATCTCATCCTGATTTCCTTGCTTCTGTGGAGGAGGTTTGGACGAAACCGGAGAGTGGATCTTATATGAAGAGGGTCCTTCGGAAATTGAAAGCTCTGAAGGTGGTTTGTCGGCGTCTCCGGAATTCGTATGGTTGTTTGGATAAACGGGTTGGTCAGTTAAAGACGGAGCTTGATGTCGCCCAATTAGCTTGTGATCTAGACCCTTTTAATGGTATGCTAAAGGAGGACATGGCTCACCTCTTGTTAGCATATCAAAAAGCTAGAAGTGATCAAGTGGAAATGGCTCGTCAAAAAGCAAAGATCTCTTGGCTAAATGAAGGGKATGGAAACTCTAAATTCTTTTTTCATGCTATGAAAGAAAAGCGCAATCGGAGCTATATTGCCTCTATCAGGAATTCTTCTGGCACAGTTTATGATCATCAGGAGGTGCCCACTGCTTTCCTCTCCCATTTTCAAGGTATTCTTGGTACTTCTAATGTCTTGGTTCCTCCTTCTATGGGGGATTGTGTGTTTGATCATTCTTTAGCGTTATCGGATTCTCTACACTTAATCCGTCCTATCTCGGATATGGAGATAAAGGATGCTTTGTTTGCCATTGGGAATGATAAGGCTCCAGGACCTGATGGGTATTCTTCTAAATTCTTTAAAGCAGCTTGGAATGTGGTTGGTCGGGATGTTCTCATTGGGATACACAATTTCTTCTATTCAGG
>NW_020202049.1:33444-41799 GCF_001531365.2 Cynara cardunculus var. scolymus
GTAGGACCAAATGGACCCGTAAGGACCATTCTACGTCAACTAGTCACATTAACGTCTAGTTATACTTAACTATGACTCATTTAGTGTCATTTTGACCCAATTGGACTTCTTAAGGAGAAATAGCCTATCATAGCCTCCAACACGAAATGGACCTTGTTAAAAGCAACCAACGGAATATTATGTAATTTTACCCAAAGAGGACATGAAGTGTGATCCAGTTTCCTTAACCCCTTAGAGGGATCCCAACGATAAACAAAAAGTGGAATACCTCGTATCATTAATGGCCCAGCTTCAATGGCCTGGTCACACCCTCCAATATCGTTAAATTTAAAAAAGAAAATCCCATTCTCATTTAACATTGCGTCATTAAAGCCATATTTTCCCCATGCCAGTTTGACGTAATTTTTCACCAAGGGAAAAGGAATGCACGGACCCAGAAAATATCCATACAAAACCGAGTTATATGCTTTAGCAGCTTCCTTAGCCATTTCAATGGGTATTTTCACACTCACCTGCTTCTAGTCTCATTTTGACCCACTTAGACTCCTTCTGGAGAAATATGCATATTAAGGGTCTAACGAGATTAATTACGATCCACGTATTGTGATTTTGACCCAAACGACTCGATCAAATCTGGTTGTCCCGTTATAAACCCACTAACACCAAATGGACACATTCTACCTCAGTTAGTCACATTAACGTCAAGTCAGACTAACTATGACCCATTTAGTGTCAGTTTGACCCAATTRAACTTCTTGAGGGGAAATAGGCCTTTATATCCACTAACACCAAATGGACCATTTAACGACCATTATTACCCATTCTACCTCAAACACCTTTATTAATGTCTTTGTAGCTGGTTATCAAAAACATCAGGGGGAACCAAAGTGTGCTTTTAAGATTGATATTCGCAAAGCATATGATACCGTTGACTGACAGTATCTTCTAGGGATGCTTAAGGGAATGGGAATCCATCCAGTTATGCTTAACTGGATAAAATCTCTAATCACATCGCCTACTTTCTCTATATGTGTTAATGGACAACCGGAAGGTTTTTTTCATGGAAAGCGGGGTCTAAGACAAGGGGATCCTTTGTCTCCTTACTTGTTCACGGTGGTTATGGAAGGTTTATCGATGATTCTAACAAAATGTATTGAAGAGGAGGTTCATTTTGCATATCATCAAGGATGTGCTGAGATAAAATTGACCCATTTATATTTTGCGGATGAACTGTTTATCTTTTCTAGGGGAGATGCTATTTCAGTTGAAGTGCCAAACCAGCTCTCCTTTTGTTTGAAGAACGTTCGGGTCTGTCTCCAAGTCTTGATAAAAGTGAAGTATTCTTTGGGAATGTGGGGTTGGATGTCCAGAATATTATTCGCAACTGTCTTCCTTTTCGTTCTGGGGTTTTTCCTATTCGCTACCTGGGAGTGCCTCTCTCTCCAGTTCGTTTAAAGGTGCGTGATTTTAACCCTCTTGTGCTTAAATTTAAATCTCGTTTGATGAATTGGAAAAATAAATTTCTTTCTTATGGGGGAAGAAGATAGCTCATCATCTCTGTGCTTCATTCTATGCAAACTTATTGGATGTCGGTATTTCTTGTACCGGCAACCACTATTCATGAGATTGAACAGCTATTCCGTAATTTCTTATGGAATAAAATGGAGGGTGATATGGGCAAATGTCGAGTTTCTTGGGATAGGATCTGCTTACCTATTCAACATGGTGGTCTTGGTTTGAAAAGACTAGCGATATGGAATCGGTGCTTACTGTTTAAACATATTTGGGATATTCTTTCTCAACGAAATACTATGTGGGTATCCTGGATCCAGTCTCATTGTATTCGAGGCAGAAATTTTTGGATTATCAAGAAAAGGAATGAATGGTCGTGGCTTCTCCGGAACCTTTTGGAGTTTAGACCTCAATGCAGAAAGTTTTTATCTATAATGTGGGTAATGGTATATCTACTCATGCTTGGGAAGATACGTGGAGTGAGGCGAGTCCCCTTATTCAGTTGCTCTCTTACAAATTCATTAATGGTCATGGGTTTCATAATAACTCAACTGTGTATGATCTAATGCAACGGTTTGGTACTAATTGGCCAGTGGAATGGCTACAACAGTATCCCCAATTGCAAAGTGTTACAATACCACTTCCTACCCAAATTGAGGATAAGGTCCAATGGCTTGATGCTAACCATAATCGGAAACCTTTTGAAGTAAAAGTGGCATGGCATACATTACAAGAAGTAGGGCCGAAGGTGCATTGGTACAAGGTGGTTTGGAATAAAGCATACATACCTAAACATGCTCTGTGTATGTGGATGGCTTGTCAAAACAGATTACCAACTCAAGATCGCATTAGTCAGTGGAAGCATGAACCTCCGGATTTGAAATGTGTTTTCTGTAACTTAGTGATTGAAACGCATAATTATTTATTTTTTGAATGCAACTACTCGAGTAGTATATGGGAGGTCATTCAAAAGGAAGTTGGGATAACAAATTGTCCGAACAAATGGGAGGACATTCTTCACAGGGGTTTATCTCAAAGGTTGAATTCTTGGTCTACAGTTCAAAAACTTGGTATATCTGCTACGATATACCACATTGGCGGGAAAGGAACATAAATTTTTTTGACAGGTACAATCAAACTGGCGAGAAAGTTGTGGCTGAGATCAAGTTTCAGATTCTTCAAAGAATGACGTGGAAGACAAGGCAAAAACTCATAACTCTCAATGGTGCGTGATAAAGTGTTTGCTGAAGGTTTTCGGTTTTGGAAGATGGCGGGGATTTGCTCCTTACATTTTTTGTCTTGCTTTATTTTTATCTTCTGGTGCATTTATCTTTGTCTTTGTTGGCTTCTTATGGCTTGGTTTGTAAGCCAAAGTTGCCGTAGCATTTCTTGCTGATTTGCTCTTTTGACAATGTCTCTTTTTACTCGTTTTTATAAAATTGTCTGGGGATGTTCCCCTTTCAGTAGAATAATAAGACCCATTTAGTACCATTATAACTCAATTAGAATCAAATTGGAGAAATAAGCCAATTATACCTCAATCACCCTGATTAACTTCTGATTAGACTAATTATGACCCATTTAGTACCACTGTAACTCAATTACACTCAAATTGGAGAAATAAGCTCATTAAACCCATTAAGGTCTGATCAAACTAAATATTTCCCAATTAGTGTTATTTTGACCCGATTAGACTCGATTAAAAGAAAAGCGCACATTCTACCTAGTAGGACCAAATGGACCCGTAAGGACCATTCTACGTCAACTAGTCACATTAACGTCTAGTTATACTTAACTACGACTCATTTAGTATCATTTTGACCCAATTGGACTTCTTAAGAAGAAATAGTCTATTATAGCCTCCAACACGAAATGGACCCAGTAAGGACAAAAAAACCCATTCTACCTCACTTACTCTCATTAACTTCTCATTGGACTAATTTTAACCGATTTTGTACCATTATATCCATTAAGGTCTGATCAAACTAAAGGATTAACCACCGGATCTGGAATGTTCGCTTTGTGGTCAATGTATGGATAGCCGTGACCATTTATTCTTTCAATGTTCGTATGCTCGAGAAGTGTGGACTAGCATCTTGCACATTACGGACCTGATGGATATGCCTTCTATGTGGGATCATATTTTAGAAGCAATCTTGGATTCTAGTCGACGTCCGAAATATTTAAAGCAAAAGCTTGCAGTGGCAGTGTCTGTTTATTATATTTGGCAAGAACGAAATAAAAGACTTTTTACTGAGGAACGCCGCACGACTATGCAACTTTTCAAAGTTATTCATGATTCTATCTCCATTCATGTGGATTGGTTGGCGCGTCGCCCTGTGCTTAATGCTGGTTGATATGGAGAACTGGTTTTGGTTTTGGGGGGCTTTGGTGTGGTTTAAGCTCCTCTATTTTTTGTTTTGTTGTGTGTTTGCTTCTTTTGGGCTTTGTTTCTTTTGGCTTGTTGTGGCTTGGTATGGGTTGTTGTCCAAGTCTGTGGGGTTTTGGGTGTAGGTAGTGGTCTTTCCGTTTTCCATTTTCGTTGTACTTCTTTTTAAATGGTTTATAAATTTGCCTGGTTTCCTTTAAAAAAAAGGTTTGATCAAACTAAATAAACCCAATTAGTGTCATTTTGACCCTTACCTTTTCGTCCGGGAGTGTTTCCTATTCGCTACCTTGATGTTGCTCAATTGGCTTGTGATCTAGACCCGTTTAATGATTTGCTGAAAGAGGACATTGCTCACCTTTTGCTAGCATATCAAAAAGCTAGAAATGATCAAATGGAAATGCTTCGACAAAAAGCAAAGATTTCTTGGCTTAATGAAGGGGATGGAAACTCAAAGTTTTTCTTTCATGCTATGAAAGAGAAGCGTAATAGGAGCCATATTGCTACTATTCGGGATTCTTTTGGTACTGTTATTGAGCATCATGATGTTCCAAAGGCGTTTATTAATCATTTTGAAGGTATTCTGGATAATTCTAATACGTTGGTTCGACCTTCTATGGTGGATTGCTCGTTTGTTCACTCTTCATCGTTATCGGACTCTGCCTTTAATCAGGCCAATTTTGGATATGGAAATACAGGATGCTCTGTTTGATATTGGGAATGATAAGGCTCCTGGCCCTGATGGGTTGTCGTCAAAGTTCTTTAAACGGCTTGGAGTGTGGTTGGTAGAGATGTTCTCATTGCGGTTCATAATTTCTTCTACCCTAGAAATTTGGAATACCAGTTGAATCATACTCTGTTTTGCCTCGTTCCGAAGGTTCCAAATGCTTCATGTGTTACTGATTATCGTCCCATTGCCTGTTGTAATGTATTGCTGAAATGTATCAATAAAATTATTGCAGTTCGGATAAAAGGCTCTTTGGATGTTCTGATTAGCAAGGCTTAATATGCGTTCATTCCTGGACGTCAGATAACTGATAATATTTTAATGGCGCATGAGCTTGTAGCTGGTTATCAAAAATCTCAAGGGGAGCCAAAGTGTGCGTTTAAGATTGATATTCGGAAAGCCTATGATACAGTTGACTGGCAGTTTCTTTTAGAGATGCTAAAGGGAATGGGATTTCATCCAGTTATGCTTAATTGGATAAAGTCTCTAATCTCTTCGCCTACTTTCTCTATATGTGTTAATGGAAGGCCGGAGGGTTTTTTTCATGGTAAGCGGGGTCTTCGACAAGGGGATCCATTGTCTCCTTACTTGTTTACGGTGGTTATGGAAGGTTTATTGATGCTTCTTACAAAGTGTATTGAGGAGGAGGCTAATTTTGCGTCTCATCAAGGATGTGCTGAGATCAAGTTGACCCATTTATGTTTCACGGACGATCTATTTATATTTTCTCGGGGGGATGCTACCTCAGTGAAAGTTATAAAACGTGCTCTCCATTTKTTTGAGGATCGTTCGGGTTTGTCTCCGAGTCTTGAAAAAAGTGAAGTGTTTTTCGGGAATGTGGGGTTGGATGTTCAAAATCTTATTCGCAACAGCTTACCTTTTCGTCCGGGACTGTTTCCTATTCGCTACCTTGGAGTTCCTCTATCTCCAGTTCGGTTGAAGGTACGTGATTTCAACCCTCTTGTGCTTAAACTAAAATCTCGATTATTCAACTGGAAAAACAAATTTCTGTCTTATGGGGGAAGACGTCAGCTSATCATCTCTGTTCTTCACTCTATGCAAACCTATTGGATGTCGGTATTTCTTGTACCGGCAACCACTATCCATGAAACTGAACAGTTGTTCCGTAATTTTTTATGGAATAAAGCGGAGGGTGTGCTGGGAAAATGTCGAGTTTCTTGGGATAGGGTCTGCTTACCTATTCAAAATGGTCGTCTTGGTATGAAAAGACTAGCGATTTGGAATTGGTGCCTACTTTTTAAACATATTTGGGATATTCTAACTCGAAGAAATACCATGTGGGTCTCTTGGATTCAGTCTCATTGTATTCGGGGCAGAAATTTTTGGACAATAAAGAAGAGGAATGAATGGTCGTCGCTTCTCCAGAACCTTTTAGATTTAAGACCTCATTGTAGACGGTTTTTTATTTACAATGTGGGAAATGGTTTATCTACGCATGCCTGGGAAGACACGTGGAGTGAATTTGGTCCCCTTATTCGTTTGCTGTCTTACAGATTCATAAATGGTCATGGCTTTCATAATAAATCCACGGTTTATGATCTAATGCAACGGTTTGGCACTGATTGGCCGGTGGAATGGATACAACAATATCCAAAGCTGCAAAGTATTATGATACCTTCTCCCAGTCAAATTTGAGGATACAGTCAGATGGCTTGATGCTAAACATTCTCGGGAAAATTTTGAGGTTAAAGTGGCATGGCAAACAGTACAAGAAGTGGGGCCGATTGTGCAATGGTACAAGGTGGTATGGAATAAAGCATACATACCTAAACATGCTCTTTGCATGTGGATGGCTTGTCAGAATAAATTACCAACACAAGATCGCATCAGTCAGTGGAAGCATGAACGTCCGGATTTGAAATGTGTGTTCTGTAAATTAGTGATTGAAACGCACAATCACTTATTTTTTGAATGCAATTACTCGAGTAATATTTGGGAGGTCATTAAAAGGGAGGTTGGGTTAAAGAATTGTCTGAACAAATGGGAGGATATTCTTAACAGGGGTTTATCTCAAAGGTGGAACACTTGGTCTACGGTTCAAAAACTTGGTATATCGGCAACGGTATACCATATATGGAGGGAAAGGAACAAAAAGTTCTTTGACAATTACAACCATGTTGGGGACAAAGTTGTAGCGGAGATCAAGATGCAGATTCTTCAAAGAATGGCGTGGAAGACAAGGAAGAAATTTTATGAGAACCAATGACGTGTGATATTGTGGATGATGAAGGTTTTCGGTTCTGGAAGATGTTGGTGTTTTTCGCCTTTTTGTTTTTTGGCTTGCTTTAATTTTTTGTTTTGGTATATTTCTCTTTGCCATTTTTGGCTTCTTATGTCTTGGTTTGTGAGTCAAGGTTGCCGTAGCTTTTCTTGCTGATTTGCTTTGTAACGGTGCCGCTTTTACTTGTCTTTATAAAATTGCCTGGAGAATTTCCCTTTCAGTAGACTCATAAAGAAATGGGCCTATTAAACCAATTTGGGTCGAATTTGATTAATTACGATCCATTTAGTGTCATTTTGACACGAATGACTCGATTAAAAGAAGTAGGCACACTCTTCCTACTAGGATCAATTGGACCCAATAAGGACCCCTAGGAACCGTTATACCTCAATTAGTCACATTAACGTCTAGTTATATACTAATTTTGACTCATTTAGTATCATTTTGACCCAATTAGACTCCTCAAGGAGAGATGCGGCGCTTAATTCCCATTAGGTTCTAATAAGACTAATCAGGACCTACTTTGTGTCATTATGACCCAATTGGACTCCTTAAGGAGTAATAGCCCATTATATCCACTAACACGAAATGGACCCAATAAGGACCATTAAGACACATTATACCTCAATTGCTCCCATTAACTTCTGATTAGACTAATAATGACCCATTTAGCACCATGATAACTCAATTAGACTCAAAATGGGGAAATAAGCCGATTATACCCTCTAATGTCTGATCAAACTGAATATGAGCCATCTAGTCTCATATTGACCCAATTAGACTTTTCCGTTTGATAATTTTGTGACATCTCATAAGGATTCCTTGCTTCTGTGGAGGAGGTGTGGACGAAACCGCAGAGAGGATCTTATATGAAGAGGGTACTTCGGAAACTGCAAGCTCTGAAGGTGGTTTGTCGGTGTCTCCGGAATTCGTATGGTTGTTTGGATAAAAGGGTAGTTCAGTTAAAGACGGAGCTTGATGTCGCCCAATTGGCTTGTGATCTAGACCCATTTAATGATTTGCTAAAGGAGGACGTTGCTCACCTCTTGTTAGCGTATCAAAAAGCTAGAAATGATGAAGTGGAAATGGCTCCTCAAAAAGCGAAGATATCTTGGCTCAATGAAGGGGATGGTAACTCTAAATTCTTTTTTCTTGCTACGAAAGAAAAGCGCAATCGGAGCCATATTGCTACTATCAGGGATTCTTCTGGTACAGTTTATGATCATCAGGAGGTATCCACAGCATTCCTTTCCCATTTCAAGGTATTCTAGGTACCTCTATTGTCTTGGTTCCTCCCTCTATGGGGGATTGTGTGTTTGATCATTCTTTATCGTTATCGGAGTCTCTACACTTAATCCGTCCTATTTCGGATATGGAGATAATGGATGCTTTGTTTGCCATTGGGAAATGATAAGGCCCCAGGACCTGATGGGTATTCTTCTAAATTCTTTAAAGCAGCTTGGAATGTGGTTGGTAGGGATGTTCTCA
>NW_020202050.1:0-1651 GCF_001531365.2 Cynara cardunculus var. scolymus
TGTAGACATGTTGATATTTTGGGACCGTATTTTGAGACACGTTATCTCCGTCTGTGGTTATGTAATTATCTTTTGGTAAATTTTATTAGCTGCTCTGGTTTATATAGCGCGTTGTGTTTATTCCAATTGTGGCAACTCCCATCTTTGACCACGCGGGACGGGGGTGTTACAAGTTGTGGTATCAGAGCTATAGGTTATGATCCTGTAGTACAATTTAGGTTTGATCTGTGAGGAATGGGTAGAACTAAGATAGGACTATCCTAAACCTTATACATGTAAACTTTTTGAAATCTCGTATGCTTTGTTTCTTTTTGAAATTAATCGAGCAAATGGTTTCCAATTATTTGTGTTAGTTCCAAATGTCGTCAAGAAGAATACCGACAATAACAGATAGACCTAGAAGAAGCCGAACTGGGTCTGAAAATGAAACAAATCCTCCGCCAACAACTCAACTTGATCCTAATGTGATGGCAGTTGTCCAACAAACAGTTACCGATATGCTACCAGGTATTATAGCACAGACGGTGGGAGCATTACGTCAAACTGGTGAAAACCCGAATTCTAATACTGGGGACTACGGATCAGAACACAGGGATCAGGGAACTACTATTGAACTTGCTGATATTCATCAACGGTTAGAGAGGTTTCATAAACAAAAGCCTCGTACTTTTACTTCAGCAGCCACTCCTGTTGACGCCGAAGATTGGATATCACATCTTGAAAAGGTATTCCGAGTCTTGGGTTGTTCTGATAGAATTCGAGTGGAGCTGGCCACTTATAAACTTGAAGGTGATGCTAATCGTTGGTGGCAAGCCTGGAAACAATCTTACGGAGGGGATATAGCTATAGAAAATTTAACTTGGCCGGGATTCAAAGATGTTTTCTATCAACAATACTTTACTGCGGCAGACAAAGAGGCGTATGTTCAAGAGTACGCTTCACTCAAACAGAAAGAAGACGAATCCATATCCGAATACGTAGCTAGATTTCTACGATTGGCTAGTTTTGCGGGTAGTATGGCTGGTACGATGGAAAACCAGGTTAATAAGTTCAAATGGACCCTCAATAGCAACTTCAGACCCAAACTTATTAATCAACACTTCACGAGCGTTGCCCTGGTTGTTGATGCTGCAAGGAACATTGAAAGGGAACGACTGGACTCTATAATTTCCCGAGGTGATAGTGGTACGAAAAGAAACAGAGATGTGTTTCAAGGAAATTCTACCGGGCGAGGAACCAATCGGGTAGGTCAGTGGAAACAACCAAATTATAGACCTCCAATTGCATTTCAAGGAAATTCTAGTAAAGGTTTTTCGAATACAACTTCTCTGTTACGGTGCAAAGATTGTGGTTTTAGACATCGTCCTGGCCCATGTATTCGAATGGCCGGCGCCTGTTATAATTATGGTCAACGAGGTCATATATCTCGTGATTGTAAACAAGGGCCGAAAGATAATTCTAAAGATAAAGAGAAGCAATCTACTGCCAGTGGTCGAGTGTTTACACTATCTGCTGACAAGTCTACTGCGGGTATGGTTTCTGGTACCCTTTCTATTGACAGTAGAGATGCATATGTTTTATTTGATACAGGTGTTACACATTCGATTGTTTCTGAAAACTTCGAAGAAAATCTTAAATCATATGAACAATC
>NW_020202050.1:2806-31856 GCF_001531365.2 Cynara cardunculus var. scolymus
GCATTTTTGGGTCACATTATCTCCGGCGAAGGAATTAAAGTCGATCCTGCAAAGGTTGAGGCTATCACTAACTGGCCAAAACCAACAAATGTTTATGAAGTTTGAAGTTTCCTAGGTCTGTCAGGTTACTAGCGACCGTTTGTTGAAAACTTTTCCCGGATCGCACTCCCTATGACTAAACTTCTTCGAAAAGAATTTAAATTTATCTAGGGTGAAGAACAGGAAAAGAGTTTTGAAGAACTGAGAAAGAGAATGATTACAACGCCTATTCTTGTATTGCCATCTGGATCGGGAGGTTTTCAGGTTTATAGTGATGCTTCTAAAAGTGGTCTTGGCTGTGTTTTAATGCAGCATGGCAAAGTGATTGCGTATGCCTCTCGCCAGCTCAAACCTTATGAAGTAAACTACCCTACTCATGATCTTGAGTTGGCAGCAGTCATTTTTACACTCAAAATATGGTGTCACTATCTGTACGGATAGACTTGTGATATCTTACCTGATTACAAAAGTTTAAAGTACATCTTCACGCAAAAAGAGTTGAATATGCGTCAACGATGATGGATCGAACTTCTTAAGGACAACGATGTCCAAATTCAATATCATCCAGGCAAAGCCAATGTAGTCGCTGATGCCCTTAGTCGTAAAAACATCGGTAACGTATCGTCTTTAACCGTTCAGTCCCATATTGCTTCAGATCTAGAACATATGGGTATCACTTTGTGTTATTGTGGTGCAAATGAACTTTTGGCTAGTCTCACAGTTGAACCAACTCTTGTATCATGAATCAAAGAGTCTCAACAAGATGATGGAGAACTATAGGCTATCTTACAAAAGGCTAAAGATGATTTACAGTCTAATTTTTGAGTTGATGATAAAGGTATGATCTGGTTCTCTAATCGACTTTGTGTACCCGACAATCCTGAACTCAAAGAAGCAGTTATGAGTGAAGCTCATAACTTGTTATTCTCAATTTATCCCGGATCCACTAAGATGTACCGAGATCTAAAACAATACTTTTGGTGGAACGGTATGAAACGGGATATAGTCGAATACGTGACAAAATGTCTTACATGCCAGAAAGTAAAGATTGAACATCAAAGGGCTAGTGGATTGTTACAACCATTAGAGATTCCAGTYTGGAAATGGGAACATATCTCTATGGATTTTGTGACAGGACTGCCGAAAGCTCAGAGACGACATGATGCTATATGGGTAGTAGTTGATCGTTTGATAAAATCGGCTCATTTCTTACCTATACAGGAGACTTACCCTGTTAGTAAACTGTCCGATCTATTCTAGCAGGAAATCGTGAGGTTACATGGCACGCCAGTTTCTATCACATCGGACCGAGATCCGCGATTCACTTCTCGATTATGGAAAAGTCTTCACCAAGCTTGGGGTACGCGATTGACTATGAGTTCAGCTTTTCATCCACAAACAGATGGTCAGACTGAACGAACTATTCAAACTCTAGAAGATATGTTACGGGCTTGTGCTCTTGAGTGGTCTGGTGGTTGGGACGAGTCTCTATATCTTGTGGAGTTCGCGTATAATAATAGTTGGCAAGCTAGTATTGGCATGGCCCCGTACGAAGCTTTATATGGTCGAAAATGTAGAACACCGATCTGTTGGAATGAAGTGGGGGAATGAGCTATCAAAGGACCCGAACTTGTCAGGATTACTACTGAACAAGTCGAGATAGCAAAACAGAAAATGAAAGAGGCTCAATCTCGGCAGAAAAGTTACGTTGACAAGCATCGAAAACATGTAGAATTCCAACCGGGTGATCACATCTTTCTAAAAGTTTCACCGTTACGAGGTATTCGTAGGTTTGGAATTAAAGGTAAACTTAGTCCAAGATATATCGGACCCTTCGAAATACTGGAACGTGTTGGAGAGGTGGCATATCGCCTAGCGTTACCTCCTCAACTTTCACATATCCATAACGTTTTCCATATCTCGTCACTTTGCGGATATCATTATCACCCTCTCCATGTGATTGATTATTCGTTGGACAAAGTTGAAAAAGATCTTTCTTATATTGAAGAACCAGAGGCGATAATTAATAGAAAAGAGAGACAAATGCGACGAAGGTCAATACCGTTTGTTAAAGGAATACCCTTATATATTCGAGTCATGTAAATCCTCTAACCCTATCTAAATTTCGAGGACGAAATATTCTTTTTAGGAGGTGAGGATTATAATATTCAGGTTTCGTTAACTCGTACAAATTGGGTTAAGAAATTTTTGGTAGAATTATGCATAACATATTTGTACCCTATGTTATACCAACTTGTACTTCAGACGAGTTTTTGCGTCAAAAATGAGTTTATATCTAATTTGACGTAAAAGTTGAGAATCTAACTTGAAGGGTTACAGTCGCCAATTGGTTAAACTTTATATATATATATATATATATATATATATATATAATTAAAAAAAACAAAAAATTATATATATATATATATATATATGGGTGTATGTGTAGGCGGTGATGAACCGCCATGCATTCACAATCTCTCGCCTCTTTTTCTCTCTCCAAAATTCTTTGATTTCTCTCTGATTTTTACGTCAAATTACTAAGGGAATCGAGGCAACAATTATATATTCAGAATCCACTCTACGAACCCTTGTTAAAGGTATAAGTTTCATTCAGTTTCATGAACGTGTTTATTTTAATGTTATTTAGACCGGTTTATAAACTGTGTTTATATCTAAGTTTACGGATTGATATTGTCAAAATTATGATATATTTGATGTTTAGAATGCTAGAACTGGTTATATTGATGTAGAAATGAAAAGGGTATATACAATATGGTTAGATTGTGGGTAAATGTTTAACCGTACACCAATTGTTCGGTTAAATGTCGAAATGAGTAAAAATGCATGATTAAGCTTAGGTTAATGACCATTGGACTTGTTTTATTGTTTAGTATGTTGAAGTACGTTTATAGCATGTAAATGTAGCGAATCATGAAAGTTGGATCATAAAAGTTAGCCGGAAATTACGGAATCGACKTTTACCGACAAAGCAACTCCTGTACTTTGACAGTGTATAACTCACAAACCGTAAGTCGGATTAAGCTCGTATTTTGCAGTTAGGAAGATCATACTGCATACTACAACTTTTATGAAGAGTTGAAAATCTAGTTATGAATCTAGGTGGCTCGAAACAGTGTGTTTTTGGGGCTGTTTACACTTTATTCGGTATTAATTTGCAGTTTTGTAAAATTCATATAAAATAGATGGATGATCCAAATGAGATTATTTCAAAAGCAATAGACTCGTTTGACACCAATCTACAACTTTCATTTAGAAAATATAATCTGGTTTGGTCTCTAAGTAAGGTAAAAATGCTTAGAAATAACAGGGACGGAAGCAGTTGGATCGAAAGAAAATAAGGTTAAGTTTTACGTTAGTTTTCAATTCGTATCTGGTTGTCCTTCTTGAAGTCTACGTTGTTTAAGTACATTAAGACCTAAGTAATTTTATTATAATAGTTAAATTATGGTTTTTATGCTTTGTAAATAGTAACCGGTTATGCATTCGTTAGGCACGTGGGCAAGTCAAACTTGATCGTGAATTTCCATTTGATCGTGCGTTAATTGTCAAATTCGGTTAAGGTACGGATTCCATATCTCACTTGACACGGGGATAGCCATTTGTGTAAGGCTTCCTAATCCAGATAATCTGTGATAAATTCCGAATAATTTGTTTTGAATTTCCTTTATGCTTATCAAATGTTATTGAACTTTGTTTCCTTTTGAATTACGACTTATATTCTTATTCGGAATATGGATCATTTTGATCATTTGAATTGTTTTATTGTTTCATTTGTGAAATATTTTACTATAGACTCAGTAACTGGAGCACCGGTATTGAGATGTTTCCATGGTGACTAAAACGATCATGGCGTCCTTATTTTTATAGTCCTTAAAAGTGGACTTGATTATGTACCGGTCGAATAGAAGGCGTATGGATCGATCCTAGGAACCGTTATCGGATATTGAATTGTGGCTGTGGTTAAATTCACAGAGAGGATTGCTGTGTTGTGCTCACACCCCTTTCCWCACTTGTGCCTGAATGGACTAGTCATCCTTTGGGAATAATGCATCCTCGTGATGCAGTTTGGTCTTCGGACTCTTGACATGCTTTTAGGGAATTTTGACTTTCTTTTGGATTATCACTTGGCGTTATAAATTGTTTTTGAACTTATTATCTCATATTCATTGTTTATTTATATTATTATCCGTTCACTGAGCATTAAGCTCAGCCGAGATTTTCTTGTCCTCGGCAGGTACATGACTTGGCAGGGATTTTGGGATGAGAGCTACGGAGATGCCAATATTGAAGATAACCCATTAAGTCATACTTTTGTTAAACTTTTGATGACTAATGTAGACATGTTGATATTTTGGGACCGTATTTTGAGACACGTTATCTCCGTCTGTGGTTATGTAATTATCTTTTGGTAAATTTTATTAGCTGCTCCGGTTTATATAGCGCGTTGTGTTTATTCCAATTGTGGCAACTCCCGTCTTTGACCACGCGGGACGGGTTTGTTACATGTTGATCCCAGATCTCTCAATAACACTAATAATCTAGTTATGAATAACCAAATTATAGTGATTTTACGGATAAAGTTTTGAAGTCTCAAAGATAAAATAAGAACTTTCAAGAACAGTTTGAGCTTCAAAGATTTTACTAAATAATGATATGAAAAACGTAAAAGAGAGTTTTTCTCTATGCACGCTTTTTACAATAGACCTAATTATCTATTTATACTTGTTGGCTAACACTAAGATAACTATGTATTGCTACTTTCTAGTAAATAGTCTAGCTAACAGATAAAGTTTATCTTTTACATGGATAAGTATCATTAACTAGATAAACTATAATTCTAGATGTTGATTCGTCATCTCCAGCTGTCATTATCAATGTGATGATTTCATCCTTATCTTCAAGTCTTCATTGCACGCTTGGATGAATACTTAGAAAATCTTCTAAGTGTTAGTCTGTCCATCGTATCAATGAGAGTACTTTCCATCGCATCATCCATCGGTCCGCTGGTTGAACTTCGTCCATCGGTCCAATGGTTGGTCTTTCCATCGATGCTCTGGATAGTCTCTCCATCGATCCAGACTTAGTCGATTCTGCCTTGATATCTCCATTGGTCTTCTGGTTCTTCATCACTTATTGTTTTTCATTACTTTTTATATTTTGCATTATGGGTTCTAACAACTTTCAATGAATCAAATGCAGAATCTTGATATTGCATTAAGAACACTTTGAGAGAGTAGAGAGAAAAAGTCAAAGCAATAAATCTGGTCAAACTTTATTACGTATACTGATTTTACAAATGAGCTCTTCCACAAATTACACTAAGACTTACCCTTTATATAGGGTCAAAGATGAAACTCTAGAAAGTCAAAGTCAAACATAYAGAAAATTCAAACACGGTGACTTTTATACAATTATAGACAATTTTAATTTTTACGGTGACTTTTATACAATTATAGACAATTTTAATTTTCAAGACGAATACAATTTTACACTGAATTTCAGTCCTAACATTCTCCCCCTTTGTATTCAGACTTGAAAGAATTTATGCGCTTTGAGTCTCGTTTGATCTTTGTCACTTTAGGCACTTTATGACTTCTACATAAGCACTTCAAAAACAATCTTCACTTTAAAACTTCAGATGATCATTAGTTGAGAAAGATCTTATAACATTCTCCCCCTCGAATGTAGAATCGCGGTGATCTTCTCTTTTGACAATGTATAACAAAAACAATAACAATCTTCAGAATTAATCTTTAACACACTTTCTCTTCAAAGGTAATCTTTATCAGCAAACTGTTGTAAAATTGATCTTTATATTTAACAACTCTCAGACATTGTAGCATCAGAATAATCTTTTGTAATAATCTCTAGTCGCACTCCTTTTGAGTCTTTTGCCGATCTTTGTTGTTACTCCCTCTTGATCTTTATAACATATTCCCTTTATATCGTTCGGATTTGAACTTTTCATTCATTATTACATACTACCCCTTATGATGAAATGAGAATCATAACATCATACACAAGAATGAATGAAATCTTCCGCGAAAGCCGTCAATTCATGAAATTGTAAGTAGATCTTTTCAAATCCACTTTTTTAATCTTTTCAGATTAAAGGGAATGGGAAGGTAACAACCAATTTCAACGTATGAGATTGTTTTCAATCTTATAAAAAGATTGGCCTATGAGTATAACAAATATACTCAGTACAACGGATGTACTATATATGTGAGACTTTATAAGGCTCATCTCACCAGGTCTTCAATTCAATCATAGATAGCTTAATAATAGCATATCTATGAATGTTTCGGCAAAATAACATATAATTTGCAAAATCTGTGTAGTGTAGAAAGATAAAGCAATATATGCTTCTGTTTAAGCTCAATAATATAAACCGTGTGGACTACACATATTTATTAGACTCAATTAGTGATCAAAAAGACTTGAAGGGGGACATATATCCTTTTGCTTCAATATCAACTTTCTCCGAATGATAAATTGATAGATTGTGAGCTGCGTGCCCTAAGTGTTATTGAAAGACTTATCTATTAAGAGATAAATGAGTAGCTGGTGGGGTTGTGACAAGAATTGGCCTGGGCTTTGTCTTTTTCAATATTAGTCTCGAAAGAATTGAGAACTAATAGATAATGTGGTATGCCCGGTAATTTAGTAGTTTGGAACAGGATTCTCGTATTCTTTTAATCTTGACACAACTCTCATCAATTCTTTTAGCTCACAACAACTACTCCTCTCTTTTTCATTTTAAGCTCTGCACACAAACCCTTTTGTATTTAAACTCACTTAGATATGGTTGTCCTCATGAGTAGGTTTGTCGGTTCTGACATTCCATAGAGGTATTTCTGATAAGCACTCAGTCCCTCCTAAATAGAGTATGCTCATATGATCGCAAGAGTTGATCAAAATTAATATTTCAGATAAAGCACAATGATCAAATAAAAATTGATCAAGATATTTGGGTTTAAGCACAATCAGTGAAAGAATGATGCGACAATGATCAGATTATTCGGTATGCGAGAGAAATGAATGAAGATATGTAATAACAAGTTTCGCACCGGAACAGAACGAAGTCACAACCGTTCTGAAGAAAACCTTTGAAAACTTCTTACTTTCAAAACAGACCTTATGTCACAACCATTTTGAAAGAAGATTTAAACAGTATCTTTCCCAGATTTACAACCTTAATTGAAAGATACAAAAATATTATTTGGATCCCAAAAGGTTTACATATACTTCCATCGGACAATATCATTTGATAACCACTTTTTATCAAACAATTCCTCATCGAACAAAACTATTTGATTACAAGTTCCATATTAACCTTTAAACACTCTTGAAAATAACCACATATTAAATACACAAGTTTATCAACAGATTCTTACAAAATCTAAACCCTTAACAAATTTAAAAGCTAAATATTTTAAACAAAAACTCACTTTTAAAACACAATAGGAACAACAACAGCAACTGCTTCAATCCCTAACTCAAAATTCCAGTTTCTAACTTTAAAGAGGAAAGCTCTCACACTTAACTTACAGGTCTTTTCTCAATATTGAAGATAACTTCTTTCCAAAAGAAAATTTTCTTTTCATATTCCAATCAAAGGCAGTTTGGAAGAAAGAAATATAAAATATTCTTCTTCTTAACTTATCTTAAAAGAGGCGTTTTAAAGGGAAAAAAAATAATATAAAACTCTTCTTATCACCTTATGCATATACACATCTACTTCCCCAAAATACCAACATAATATAATTTATGCGCGCATACATGCATCACTGCAAAACCATGTACGTCAAGCATGCACACATACACACCCATATATATATATATATATACACACACATGCATATTAATAATCTCATACATGTTTACAATATAAATCATGCATTCACATATACATATTATCAGTCTCACATATAAATATAGACATTCTCATATATTCAAATAATAATCACGTAAGGATTACTTTGAGTGCATAACCAAAAACCTTGTTATCACATTATTCATCCCTCAAGAGAATTCCGTCCTAAAATTCATTTAACTGAACAACCACGGATATTTGGTTCTCATTTCTGATTCTAATTCCCAGGTTGCTTCAGAACCTTTATGATAATGCCACTGAACTTTTACCAAACTGATTTCTTTATTCCTCAGCGCTCTCAATTTTTTGATTAGATATTGCTTTTGGAGTCTCTACATAATTCAATTTACTATCCACTTTCACTTCTTATAGAGGTACTAATAAACTTGGATCGACCAAACACTTTCGTAGATTAGACACATGGAAAGTGTTATGGATTAAACTAATCTCTTCTGGTAACTCCAATTGGAATGCAACTGACCCAATTCACTTGAATATTCTGAATGGCCCGATATACCTTGGACTGAGCTTACCTCTCTTACCAAATCTAACCACACCTTTCCACAGATAAACTTTTAACATGACATAATCTCCTACCAAAAATTCAATTGGTTTTCGTCGTTTGTCAGCATAACTCTTTTGATGATATTGGGCTGTTTTAATTTTGTCTCGAATCTGTTCAATATTCTCAGAAGTGACTAGAACTATGTCTGGCCCTGTTAACTGTTTCTCACCTACCACATTCAAACATAACGGCGTTCTACATTTTTTGCCATAAAACACTTCATATGGTGCCGCTTGGATGCTAGAGCAATAACTGTTGTTGTAAACAAATTCTATCAATGGGAAATGCTCTTCCCATTATCCTCTAAAATCTATGATACAAGCTCTTAACATATCTTCCAGAGCTTGAATCGTTCTTTCATTCTACCCGTTAGTGTGTGGATGGTATGTTGTACTCAGCCGAAATTCAGAACCCAAAGCCTTTTGGAAATTTCCCAGAATTTAGATGTAAATCAACTATCACAATTAGAGATGATAGATAGTGGAACCCCATATCTGGTTACAATTTTTTTGATATAGATCTTTGCCAATCTTTCTAACATATATATTTCTCTTTTTGATAGAAAGTGCGTAGATTTTGACAAAAGTTCCACTATTACCCATATGGCATCATACCCTATTGGAGTTCGTGGTAGCTTCATGATGAAATCCATCGTAATATGATCCTATTTCCATACCGGAATTTCTAAAGACTGTAAATTCCCGTATGGCCTCTGGTGCTCAATATTGACTTGTAGGCATGTTAAACATTGTTCCACATACTTTGCAATGTCTTTCTTCAATCCAGGACACCAATAGAATAGTTTCAAATCTTTATACGTTTTATTGGTACTAGGATCAATACGATACCTGGACTTGTGGCTTTCATCCAGAACAATTTCCCAGATATTCCCACAGCTTGGTACCCAGATTCGCCCTTGAAAACACATAATGCCTTTGTCATTCTTTTCTAGGGTGGAAATCATTTTACCCATTTGCTCAAATTTGATATTATCCTCTTTAGTAGCTTATGCTTGATAGTTTATAATTTCACTGTGGAGACCTGGTAATAAATTAATCTTCATTGCTACCCCTCTGATCGTACCACTTTTCTCTTTTCTACTTAAAGCATCGGCTACCACATTTGCTTTCCCTGGATGTTAAAGATTCTCACAATCATAGTCATTAACTAGTTCATTCCATCGACTTTGTCGCATGTTTAATTCTTTCTGGTTGAATAGATGTTGGAGACTCTTGGGATCTGTACAGATTTGACATATGGTTCCTACCAGATAGTACCTCCAAATCTTTAAAGCAAAAACTACTACTACAGGTTCTATATCATGTGTAGGATGCTGCTTTTTATGATCTTTCAGCTGTCTAGATGCATATGCAATTACTTTTTTCCTCTGCATCAAAACACAACACAAACCAAACTTTGAAGCATCACTGTAAACTACAAAAGCTTCTGATTCCTCTGGTAAAGACAACACTAGGGCACTACAAAGACGATCCTTTTGTAAATGAAAAGCTTGTTGTTGTTCTTTTTCCCACTAAAACTTGATATTTTTTCGAGTTAGTTTAGTCAATGGTACAACAATCTTGGAAAAACCTTGAATAAACTTGTGACAGTAACTTGCTAATCCCAAAAAGCTATGGACTTCAAAAGGTGTTCTAGGTGCATCCCATTTTTCAACTGCTTCTATCTTAGCTGGATCTACTTTTACCCCTGCCTTAGATATCACATGACCCATAAATTGAACCTCTTTTAACTAGAATTCACACTTAGACAATTTTGCATATAGTTTTTCTTTCATCAAATGTTCAAGAATCAGACGTAGGTGCTCTGCATGCTCTACTTCTAAATTTGGTATATAAAAATATCATCGATAAATACAATAACGAATTTATCGAGATATTCACTACACAATTGATTCATCAGATCCATAAAAGCTATAGGAGCATTGGTTAAACCAAAAGGCATAACCAGAAACTCATAATGTCCATATCTGGTTCGAAAAGCAGTCTTGGCAATATATTCATCTCTGACTTTCAACCGATGATATCCCGACCGTAAGTCGATTTTTGAAAAATAACTGGCTCCCACCAGTTGATCAAACAGATCATCGATTCTTGGTAAAGGGTATTTACTTTTGACATTCAATTTGCTCAACTCTCAGTAATCTATGCACATCCGCATTGGTCCATCTTTCTTTTTGACAAAGAGAACCAGAGCACCCCAAGGTGAAGTACTTGGTCTAATGAAACCTTTGTCAAGAAGAACTTTTAACTGGGTACCAGTTCTTTTAGTTCTGATAGAGCTAATTGGTACAATGCTCTAGCCACTAGCGCTGCCCCGGGTATAAGATCAATTCTGAAATTAATAGTTCTGTCTGGTGATAAACCAGATAAGTCTTCTTGAAAGACTTTCGAGTACTCATTAATAACTGGGATAAGCTTTTGCTTCCTTTTTCTCTTTCTTTGAATCAATCGCATAGGCCAGATACTCCTTTCGAGTACATGTCCCCTGATTCATCAAGTTTGTTGGCATCAATACTCTTGATCGATACAATCCGGTGTTTGGTGCGTACTTGACTTATTAGTTGGCACTTTGCTTTCAGAAAGTGCTTGTACCCGACACGAGATTCATGTGTTTCTTTATGAATTCTGAGTATTTTTATCTCCGCTCAATGCTTTTCGATGACGTGTGAAGACTGGAAAATAGATGTCTTTGAGATACGGTTCTCTGATTCAAGCTCTATCAAACCCTGGTACGTTGGTGTGAATAGCCAATGATACATAATTCTTAGAAAAGATCTCTGTTAGATCAGGTACCGCCATTGTGGTATTAGCTGCATCTTGAGACACTGCAATAGGAGCTTCAGGAGGGGATTGATGATCAGTCTGGAACGGAAAGATTGGATCATCTTCGTCGATGTCGGATTCGAAGTCAAAGTACATGTCCCCTGATTCATCAATATTATCTATGTCAGCACCATAATCCTAAACTCCTCCCAGTTCTCTTGAACAAATGTCATTGAAACCCACGATAGCAGACATATCCAAAAGCAACCTTGTTTCTATAGTGGAGACCACCGGCTTTGTAACCATTGGCTCGATCACCGGATCTGCCGCTACGACTAACTCCTGGCCTGTAGCATGTTCACTCATACCAACTTGAACCAGACTTTCTTCTCTGATCTCTTCATGTTTCGACTCCCCAGCAACACCCGCAACACCCATAGACGACTCATCCAGCCTTTGTCTTTTCATCCCCCCCCTCATGGTGATCAGGATTGTCCTAATCATCATTCCTTCATTTCAAAGTGGTGGCTTGAGCTTGGCATATACTCTCTAATGTTGATACCCGTTCGAAGAGGGCATCAATGAAATTCTGCATTTGAGTAAGTGCTTCGGTGTTTGAAGCGATTGTAGAACTAAGCTTGGAAAATCTAGAAGCTACAACGCTTTGGAAAGCAAAGAACTCTAAGGCCTTTACTGTCGAGTTTTCTTCAACTTATTGCTTTAACAATCCTACAAGTTTTGCATCCGCCACATCAGGATTTTAAGTTAAGGTAAACTTGGCATATAATAAATATTTAAGCTCGTCCCCCGATTGGTCTAGCTCCCTCTGAGGTTCAAGGGCAGGCGGTGGTGACGGTGCAGACACTTCTTTAAGCATTAGAGCCTTTCCATTCAACATCTCTTTCAGACTTAGAATTTCGGTAGTCATAGAATCCTGGACAATCTTTAGGGTGCCATCCAAATATTCCATTGACACAAAGTCAGGAAAGGTAACACCCGGATCACTTAGATTACCAGTTGAGACAACAGTTGAGAAAACTGTTGTGCTTACGTTCAGGGTTGGCGTGATAGTAGCATTGGTAGGACTTTCGACCTCTCCTCGTGAAAATTCAAAAGACTCCATTCTGGTCGTTCCGGTAAGTTCACAAAGAACTGCATGTTGAGCAACAGATGCTCGAGACTCAAGTGTACCTAAGTGTATCGGCTCTAGACTCAATGTGCACTAAATCGAAGTTGTAGGTTGGGGCAGAGGCCTACTTATTTCAATATGCACATTCTCCAAATGAGAAGCAGATAGATTATCTACTAAGTCCCCGTGAAAAGTTGAAACTGTTGTTTGTTGAGAAGCAACAGAGCGGCTGGGGGTGTGCATTTGCATAGTTGGGCTAGCTATGTCTGTTTCAATATCAACATTCAATGAATGAATGTCAATAGAACATGTGGTTGCCCGACTTAGTGGTATCGGCTAGGATAGGAGCATTATTTTCCTTTTGAGTTCCACACTCACCCTCTCCATTTTCTTCTTCTTCCTTTCGCACAACTTATTAGCATTTTTGGCTATAACTCCCTCATCCGGTATAACATCCAAAAGTTGATCTAGCTCACCAAAATCTATGTAGTCTTCAGTGAAATCAACCTCAAAGGAAAGCTTAGGAAGACTCGGACATTCTTGTTGATTTTGGTTAGCGTCAAAGATTTCATCAAGATTGTCTATTATTGCTCTAAGTTGGATATTTTCAGTAGCAGCAGGATGAGTAGCATCATCATCATCATTATCATCACCATGATCATCAGCCTGAGTTGACGTGTCTGATATGGTAGCTTCCGAGCTTGATGAAGCTGTGGACGTACTATCAGTTGAAGTGTGGTGCCAATCAGAGTCTCCCCGCTCTAAACTAACCCTCTCTATAACATTTTGTTAGACCTCATAATTCTTATTGTAAAAGTAATGAAAAATGTACAAGTATGGAAGTGTAGAGGACCGATGGAAGAAGAGCTGGAAGAGATCCTAAGTGTTCAAGACCAACCAGAGATGCGATGAATGGTCCATAGGTGCGATGAACAATGCATCTCCATCACCCCTTTGGGTATTAACACTTAGAGGATTCTACAACAGTTCAGTCAGAGATATCCAAGCAAGTAGATACGTAAAGACTCCTGGTTGAACATGCTTCCTATAAGACAGCTGGATATGACTCATAGACAGCTGGATTTCTGTTACGCTAGGAAGATTGAGATAATTTCCTTAATTCTAGATAGATATCTTTTCTTAGAGTATCTCATAGATATCTTTTTCCTAGATAGTTATCTCTTAAAATAGATTGCTAGTGTAAACAGCTATCATATGTCGTGTAATCAATAACTTTTCTTCTCGTCAACATTATCATAGTGAAATCTTTGAAGTTTCATATTCTCTTGAATATTCTTTAAGTTGTTCTTCACTATTCTTACCTATAAGATAGATTTAGGTTTTCATAACATTTTCTCTCTGCTCAATGCCCTATTCAGGTACCCCTTGCACTTGAACTCTCTCTTCTAAGTCTATACCGTATCGCACAATTGACATATGGGTGGATCCCAGGATAAGTTTAACCGGTTCTAGCTAAACTATAGGATCTATCACTCTTCTATACTCTATCACACATGGAGCACTCTGATCTGCATAGGTAAACAGCTCAGCTGGAATTTCCATTATTGAATCGAGGTCTTCAACTTCAGTGTGCACCCTTAAACGTTGCATCTCGAAAGACGGGCCAATGTCACTTGTTTCTCTTGCCAGAATGTCTTCATTTGCACGCATCATAGCTTTGATCACGAGTTGAAGAACCCTCTGGAAAGGTACGAATTTACGAGCTTTTGAAGAAAATCGTTTCGTGTGAACCAACTTTGTTGGTTCATTCTAGATCATTAAAGCATAATCATAGTTGCGGTTGAAGACGATTTCGTGGAAGAATTTTAGGAATGGGCTGTTGCACGTGTCGATACCGGCAGTTTTTGAAGTCAAGCACAAGTGCATCACAGAAGGTAGGAAACGTCTTCTGAATTGTGAGGGATTAGTTAACTCTTGCGAGTATCCTAATTGTTTGATATCATGATATAACTCTTTGTCAGAAATAAAGTCTTCAAACTGTTGTGATCTGGAAGCAGCAGTTGGGTTTGGGAATCTAAGAATTCTCCGCAGCCTTTTTAGAGTCAGACGACTCATGAATTCGTCCACATGCCCTTCAAAGTAAAAGTGGTCTCCTTCTTTTGACAAAGTCAGTGTATGCCAAAATTGCTGCAAGTAGACCATAGGAACTTCCGCAGTAGCAGATAAGGCATATGCTATCGGGTGTCCTCGTAAGATTTCAGGGATAATGGGGTATTCACAAGGCATATCGAAGTTAAAGTGAAGGTTATTTGGTTTAATGTCAAGATAAAGGTATTCAGGAAAAACGGCTTCATCTGGGATCGGGTTATTTTGTGATTGGGGTGGCTGGGAAAGATTATCTGATCTGACTGAGGGGATATGGGTTTCCTTGTTAGAGCTTTGTAGGTTTTGGATGTTTTCTTCAGCCATTTTCTTGTAAGGAAGAAAAATATTAGATCCTTAAATGAAATAATTTTTCACAAAATATCAATATATTACACAAAAACCTAACATTATAATTTGCCAAAAATTTCTAATTTTCCTCCAAAAACTAAGAAAAATTCGATTAGGCTTTTTTGTTCAAATCAAAAAAAAAATACTTAAATAAATAACAACTATTTAAAAAACCTTAAGACTAAAAAAATTAAAACTAAATAAAAGACCTACTGGACAAGAAGCTTCTCAAGCTCAAGCATTTACTTTTCTAGTTAGAGAGCCGAAATTGCAATAGAAAAGAAAAAGGGAGGTTTGTGGAATTACAAGATAAAAAAATAAACTTCTAAAAAAATACTAAAAAAATATACTAAAAATAAACTTCTAACTGTAAACTAAAAGAAATTAATTAAAAATATATATATAAAAAATAGTTACCTAAATTTTTTTAAAAAAATCTAATACTAAAAAACATAACAAAAACAAAAAAAAAATACTATGACAAATACAAAAAAAAAAAAAATACTACAAACAAAATCCAAAAAAAAATTGTAACACCTAAAAAAAAAAGTCAACACATCCGAATACCTAATCCGGACACAATATACGCAGCCGGAGTTCAAATCCGGTCAACTTCACCGGTGAACTCTCCGGTCAAAAGAAACACAGGTTTATAAAAAACTAAGAACCCTAAAACTCAAATCTAACCCAAACCGGATAGTAAGATGAAGAACAAGGTTCAAAACTGGTTATCAAAACATCCGGATAACTTAAAAGTAACAATCAATAAACATTCCTATATGATAATTCAACATATTTAGGTCCAAAATGTGTTCAAAGTTCAAAGTCCAAACTCAGATTTATAATTTTAACGATTTCAGATTTAGATCTTATTACCATATTCATATTCAAGATTAAGGATTAACAAGTTCATTAAAGTCCAAATAACGATACACCGATTCTCAAACCTTATAATGATCAAACACACTGTCGAAAGATGTACGAATAGAGTTCAAAGAAATTTAGATGAAGAAGAACGCGAAGAACGGTCAAAAGTTATCCGGAGAAGATGAAGTGCGTGAGAGTGCTTGAGCGAATATGTATGAAACAGTAAAGAATGAAAAGAAAGTCGGACCACGATTTATATAGAAGAACAAAAAAACTCTTCACATTCTAATCCGAACAAAGTGTTGTCCGGATTGACATAAATCGGACAAAGGGTTGCCCGGATTCAACTCAATCAACAAACACCAATACTCAAGAAGTACGAATGAAGTATTGAACGATTAGAATCATCTCCGGATGATATTACAAACGGATTTCACCATATCCGGATAACACTTCAACCGGATTACACGATATCCGGATGACCCTTCAACCAGATTACGACAAATGAAATACTTATCCAAAACATATCTAATCTTATCCGGATGGGAATTCATCGGATAGCCTTTTGTCCAGGTAAGCTTTAAATCAGACATAACGCTGTCCGGATATGACTCTCCCCGAACAATGCTTCATCCGGATTGAGTCCTTATCGGACAATGCCTTATTCGGATTAGAATTATACCAACAAACACTTATCCAAAAAATTCACAACTTTCAAAAAATTATATATTTGCAATACCTGTAAGAAAAATAAAGCAGTTAGCATTATACATATATTTTTACTCCCCTTCGAAATATGAATCAAAAATTAAGAGAGCAAAGTTCAACACTCCCCCTCAGATATAGATTCCAGAGTCAAAAGATTTTCAATCATATTAAAAAAATGAAATATTGATTTATATTAAAAAATACAGATATTTTGAAAAATGTATTTGACTTAAATTAAGTTCAGTAACGGAATAGATTTTAAGAAAAATTCAACATTTCAAATTCAATATACCTAACTTAGATACTAAAAAGATGTAGCATTTTTCATATAAAGCTTTTGGAAATAAGTCAACTAGTTGAAACTCTATAATTACAAAATATAATTCAATAGTTCCTTTTTCAACAAGATCTTTAAGAAAATGATACCAGATATCTATATGTTTAGTTTTGGTGTGTTGAATAGGATTACAGGAAATAGCAATCGCACTTTTTGAATCACAATAAATTGGAATTTTATCGAAAGAAAAACCGTAATCTCTGAGTTGTGTTCGCGTCGATACAACTTGAGAACAACAGTTGGTAGCAGCTACATATTCTGCTTCTGCGGTAGATATGGATACACAGTTCTGTTTGAAGTCCAACTTACGACTTTATCTCCCCAAAATTGTACATGACCCGAATTGTTTTTCCTGTTCTACATACACCCTGCGTAGTCTGCATCTGAGTAAGCCTTCAGTTCAAAACTAGTACCCTTTGGATACGAGAGTCTAAGATTAGCAGTCCCTTTCAGATAACAGAAAATGAGCTTAACAACACTTAAGTGGGACTCCTTTGTATTAGCCTGATATCTGGCACAAAGATGTGTTGAAAACATAATATCCGGTCTACAAGACGTTAAATACATTAAAAAATCAAACATGTCTCGATATGTTTTCTGATCTACAGGTTTACTAGAAGGATCAACATGTAGTTTTGAACCAGGAGGCATAGGTGTTTTTATAGATGAACAATTTTCCAAACTAAATTTCTTCAGGATTTCTGAAATATATTTTGTTTGACAGATAAAAATTTCTGAAGATAATTGTTTTACTTGAAGACCTAAAAAGAAGTTCATCTCACCCATCATGCCCATTTTAAAACGAGAAACCATCAATGCAGAAAAGTTTTTGTAGTATTTAGGATTCGTAGATACAAATATTATCTCATCAACATATATTTGTATCAAGATAATGTCAGACTTTTTCTTTTTTAATAAAGAGGGTTGTGTCGATATTACCTTTTAAGAAACCTGATTTTACTAGGAATTCTGATAGAATGTCATACCAGGCTCTCGGGGCTTGTTTAATACCATATAAAGCTCTGTCAAGGATGTATACATGATCAGGCTTTGACTCATCAATAAAACCTTTCAATTGAGCAACGTAGACTTCTTCCTTGAGAAGACCATACAGGAATGTTGTCTTGACATCCATCTAATAAACAGTGAAGTTTTTGTGTCCAGCGTACGCCAAGAACATCCTGATAGCTTCAATCCGTGCTACCGGATCAAATGTTTCATCGTAGTCGACACTTTCTTGTTGATAGTATCCTTTAGCGACAATCCGGGCCTTATTTTTGACAACAACTCCGTCTTCATCTTTCTTGTTTTTGAAAACCCACTTAGTACTGATAATCGTTTTATTTTTGGGACGAGGAACCAATCTCCAAACCTTTAAAGCTTCAAACTCATTCAGCTCCTCTTACATCGCGATTATCCAATTCGGGTCCGCTAAGGATTCACAAACCTTAGACGGTTCAATATTGCTCAGGAAAGTGGAGTAAAGACACTCATTGGCAGAAGCAGACCGAATACGAATAGAAGCATTTGAATCACCAATAATTTGAGTTATTGGATGATCTCTGGTCTACTTGGAGCTATGAGGTAGGGGAATGTATGAACTTTGATCAATATAAGTATTAGGGGAATTTTCCACAATAGGCTCAGGTAAAGGTTCAATATTTGGAACTAAATTAGTCTGAATATATGTGACTGAGGTAAAGTGTTTTCATCTTGAACGACCGAAACCTCTGGTAGATTGATGTTCGAGCCCTCTTCACACTGAACTAGACAATTAGGATTTTCCATTTCAATTTCTTCATCCACATCTTTAGAAATTGCTTCAGTTATAGTAACAGGAACATCAACAGATGGACCAGATAACTGTTGTTTAGATTGAACATCCTTGGACAAAATATTAGATTTATCAGGTTTGTTATAAAAGTAATTATCATAAAAGTTTTCAACAATGAATCTAAATCAGAAATATTAGAATCAGAAGACTCATTAAGATTTGCGTTATGTGAAGTGTTAATTATCAGCCCGGGTCCTGAACTGTTTTGTTTAGAAGCCACTTCAACCACTTCATCGAATGAAAATGTTTACGCTCTCATTTACAACTTTAGTCCTTTTGTTGTAGACCCTGTAAGGAGCAGAGGTTTTTGAGTAACCAATAAAGACAGCTTCATCGGCCTTGGCAGTGAACTTACCTCTATCCTCCTTGTCATTCAGAATAAAACACCTACAACCAAACACTTGGAAGAATTTGATATTAGGTATTCTTTTATTTATGAGTTCGTATGGTGTTTTACTAAACCTTTTGTGTATGAGAGATCGGTTTTGAGTAAAACAGGTAGTATCAACTGCTTCAGCACAAAGAAATAGAGAAAGCTTTGAGAATGTTAGGAGTGTATGTGCTGCTTCCACTAGAGTTCTGTTTTTACGCTTAACGACACCATTTTGTTGTGGTGTCTGGGCTACCGAGACGGTATGTGAGATACCATTAGATTCCAGAAATTTGTCGAGAGTCTTATTCTTAATTTCTGTTCCATTATTAGTTCTGATTTTCTTAACTGATAACTATAGATTAACTTGAACGTTCTTTAAGAGATAAATAATTGTTTCAGCAGCTTCATCTTTAGACCTCAGAAAATGAACCCATGTGTATCTGGAGTAGTCATCAACAACGACTAGCACATACTTCTTCCCGTTGATACTTTGAACTCTCATAGGACCACAAAAATCCATATGAAGTAGATGTAGAGGACGTTCGGTATTGAACTCTGTCTTAGTCTTGTGAGAAACTCTCTTCATCTTACTCAGTTCGCACGTTGCGCAAACATGCTCTTTATTAAATTTCAGCTCTGGAAGACTTTTTACCAAGTTGTCACAAACCAACTTATTCAGATTCTTAAAGTTCAGATGTGAAAGACGCCGATGCCACAACAGGTTTTGCTGCATGGAGGCCTTGGATATTAAGTAGACTTCAATATCCACTTTTGTATTTGATAAATCAATCGTGTAGATATTTAATTTTCTGGATCCAGCGAGTATCTCCTTACCATCAGTAGTACGGACACTGCACTGGTTAGCTTTAAAACAAACTTCCAGATTTTTATCATAGAATTGACCTATGCTAAACAGATTATATCCAAGTCCTTCGACATACGACACTTTCTTTATCATTAAGTTTCCAGAATTTACGTCACCATATCCAAGGATAGGCGCGTAATGATCATTACCGAATCTTACCGTGCCACCAAATGATTCAACAAAATTAGATAAATTTTTTTTTACTACAAGTCATGTGCTTAGAGCATCCGGAGTCTAAGAACCACACATGTCGGTTTACCTGTACATTGAATCAGTTGGATTTAGGTACCCATTTTAGTATGGGTCCTTTCAGATTAGCCCGAGTTGGTGGTATACTGTAACTACCAAACCAACTTTCTTTAAAAATAATTTTCTCCTTCAGAACAAATATAGCAGAATGCATAACATGATGAGCTTTAAAAGAAGTAAAAGGCACAAACTCATCCCAACAACTAAAAGAACAACTCATTTTGCGTTTCTTTATATCAAACATTCACTACATGAATATCTCTCTACAGTTTTATTCAATACCTTGCACTTTCCAGACAGTCTTAAACTTCAGTGAGTTATCTGAAACATGATAAATAAAATCATCAGATTTAGATTTACGATGAAGTTTTTGTTTCAGAATTTTCTCAGTACTCTTCTTTTGTTTCTTCGAATTTCTTTTGATTTTGTTTCTTTTGTAATACAACTTCTCATAAAAAGGTTTTTCTTTAAAGCTATTTTCACAATCTGAAGCCCTGTCAAAAATCTACAGTCTTTTCATTTTCAAAAATAAAATTCTCATGACTGGGTAGTTGTTTCGAAAAGTCAAAATGATCAATCTCTTTATCCAAACAAGAATCCGAATTCAAGATTTCTGAAAAATTTAGCTCTTCATTAGAAAATTTTAACAACTTCAGACTCAGAAGCGTCAATTGAAAATTTAGAACATGAAAAAATATTTAGACTCAATTTGTTCCACTTTGACTTTTGAATTTTCAAAATTTTCAATTTTATTTAGAAATTCATCTTTTTGTTTTTGAAAAGAAAGTCTTTCTTCATTTAAAATCCTCTTCAACTGAACCACTTGTTTTTCCAAAACCAAAGGTGGAGTGTAAAGTTTTGGTTCAGTTGGTTTAGATTCAAGTTCTGCATTTGAATAACTGTGAAAATTATCAGTAGAAAGTGCAGGAACTTGTGTTTGGTCACTTTCATTTAATTCAGAGTAGTCAAATGGAACTTGCATTTTGTCTTTTGTCTTTCTGTTCAGATCTTCTTGCTCTTCAACTTCATCAGAAGATTATGTAAATTTAATTTGAAACTTAGGACCAAGGTCAAGATATTCAAATTTATGTAAAGTTGGAGTGTAATTTAAAGCCTTTTTCAAGCAATTCGGATTCTCATTGCCTAACCCTTCCTAGGAATTGAAAAATTTGGTTTTGGTAGGCTTGTTAAGAAAAATAGTTTGGTTATTTTGCCCTCTCGTATACAACTTCTATTCTTGGGCCTTCAGTTTTTCATTTAAATTTTTAATTTGCAAGGTAAGAGAACTGTTTTTAAACAATCATATCTTCATTAACCAATTCTAAAGATTTATACTTTTCATAAGAATCAGATAATTCAGCTTTTAAGACGTCTGACTTTTCAAAAAAAGTTTTAGATTCAGACAACAAAGATTGAGCCCAATCAAAATTTTTAGCATTTTCATCAATCAATTTAATATATTTTTCTTGTTGCGTTTTAAGATTTTTTTCAAGAATAGCAACACGCTCTTTTTCAAATTTTAATTTGTTAGGACTGAGAAATCAGTATTAATTGTATTCGTCTTGAAAGTTTATAAATCGTTTATAATTGTAAAAGTCAGCGTGTTTGACTTTTCTTTAGAGGTTTGACTTTGACTTGTCTTTGTAGTTTGACCATATAAATAGTGCTAATCTTTGTAATTAGTAGTAGGAGAGCTTATTGTAAGATTTACATACATAATAGAGGTTTGACCAGAGCTTACAAGTTTGAGTTTTCCTCTCAACTCTCATATTGTGTTCTTCATGAAAATCTAAGAATCTGCCATTGATATTGAAGATAAATGAAGATTGATCAGTGATTTGGACACACATAATTTTAGCTGAATCACCATTGCTTGCTTAATCTCTTTCTTGTCAGAATGAGAATCAGAATCATCGCTGCTTTCAGTACAAGACTCACTTGTTTGAATGACTTCCTTCACCTGCTTCCCAGACTTACTCTTGCTCTTTTCTCAGACACAAATGCCAAAGGATCACTAAATTCCTTTTCCTTTTTCTTCTTCTTCAGATCTCTAACTTCTAGCACATCCTCTTCATTTTGCTTTAGAGTTTCATAAACCTTATGTATATCAATATCAGATAAAGATTTGTTGTATACGATATTATTTGCAAAAGGTTTCCACTCTGGTTGCAAATTACTGAGAAATTTTACATTAACTTCAATCCTTGTCTTTGTAATATCATTCTTAGTCAGTTCGTTTTGAAGTTTGGTCAAGTGGTCATAAACATCATCAAGGCTCTCTCTTTCCCTTGCCTTGAATTCTTCATAAGCAGTAATGCAGTTAGTAACCTTCAATTGAGTTCACACTCTAGAACCCATCATCATCTTTTCAATTTGTTTTCGCATGCTGTTACCAGAAGAATTATAAATGTCAATAATGGTATATATGTCATTTGTAAGCGCTTGCATCATGTAAGATTTACATAATACATCAGCATGTGCTCTGTCCTTTTCAGCAGGAGTGTATCTAGATTTCTCTTTAATCACACGTTCAGCTGGTCTGTTATGTTTGGGAATAGCAGGAGTTTCCCTCCAAAATACAGCTGGTCCTTCCATTAAAGATTCCATTATCATATCACCTTCCTTCTGCCTTTCAATGAAGTTCAGGAATTGGTCTCTCCATCGATTATAGTCACCTCTGAATAGGACTGGTGGCTTTGTATCAGTTCCAATTGCCATTGCTTCTTTGGAACTCATTTTTATCTGATTTTAGAAAATAAGATATCTGAAGTTCAAGATTTTAATTAAAGAAATTAATATCCAATAATCCTTCAAAATTCACACACAAACTTCTTTTGCATTAAAATTTCAATACTTAGCAAAAATTCACAAACCAAGTTTATCCGGATTGGGAATCCAGATTGAGAGTTTCGACAACAAAGTTCAATCACAACTAAGATGAATACGAACAAAGTGTCCTCCGGATTTGATCTCCGGACACTTAAGAAACTTATCAAATATTCAACAAATTCAAATACGGTCAGATCTCAATACGGTCAACAAAAGTCAACAATTCAAATCCGATCAAAATCTCAAATATGGTCAACAAATAAATAGGTCAACACACAAATCGGTCAACACTTGAATACGGTCAAAGCTTGATACAGTCAAAGTACAATCCGGTTAATAAAACAATACGGATAACAAGTCAACAAATCGATCAATATACAATCCGGTCAACAAGTAATATGGATAACAAAGTTAACACTAAGCACTTGATAAAATTTCCAAACAAATCCGGACGATGAAGTCACCGGATATTAACAAGTACGGATAAGGTTTCAACCGGATAACTACTAATCCAGACAAAGAGTTCAACGAATAACAAACAATTCGCACAAAGAGTTGAACAGATTAACACTTAAACACAAGCAAGATTCACAAATCGGGCAATGCTATATACAGATTATATCAAATACGGACAATACTACAACCGGATATCTTCAACCAAAAACACAAACTTTCTTAATGATTCAAGCAAAAATGGATCAAAAACTAAAAATTTTATGAATTTTGCAAGAACAGAAAGTTTTCGTAGACTCCAAAAACTCTTCAAATCTTTAAAAACAATGATCAAATTACAAAATTATATGAATAACAATGAATCAGATCATGAAGTCGCACACAGTGATCGAGTTTTTAATAATCAAATCGCAAAAATGAATGAGATTTGAGATGAATTATGATGAAACAATCGATAAAAGCGCAAGAACGCTATGAATATTCAAGAACAGTCCGTTGAATATGCTAAAAAAATCCAGAAATTTTATAGAAAATCCTTGAAAATCATGCAAATCCTTAATCAAATCTCTGCAGATTCAGCTCTGATACCAATTAGTTGTCCCAAATTATTAGCAAATCAGATAAATCTTGTAAGAATTAGATGAACAATTAGAGAGAAAATTAACCCAAACGATTTTGTATTGAAATCTTCAATGATTACACAAATTCTCTCTAAACACAATTAGCTCTCTACAATGATTATTAGCTACACTAATTAAAAGAAGCAAACTATTTATACTAGAAAGCAATAATGGTGCGATTGGTACGCAGACAGGACAGGACAGGACAGGACGGAACGGGACAGGACAGGGTGGGACAGGACAGGACAGGACAGCTATTCAGCGTTTGGTAAGACATGATAGTACTGGACAGAACTGGTTAAAATGACCAATTTACCCCCGTGAGTCAATCCTAGAATTCTAACCTCCATGATCAAATTAATCTACCATAGCAATACAACCAGTCGATTAAATAGTTGATTCAAGCAAAAAAACCCTAAATCGATTCAAACATAGCAATCGTATCTGTTCTACTAAATTCTCGCTGATCTGACTGAATCGCCATGAACGCCTCACCTTGGAAGCTCTCTGCAATTCTTCCTTCACAATCCCTGCTGTCAATTTAGTTTTTCTGCTTGTTTTTTGATTTCATCCGACCACAACACATGGGTTCTGCGATTGACCTTTTTTTGTACCCTGATCATTCTACCGCCACCATCACCACCGTGAGCGGTAGCGCGGGCGGGGGCATCGGCGGACCCTCTACCGCTACAACCTTAAAAACACCCAAAGTTGAGCCTAAACTCGAACCCCTTGACGAACCACTAGGTGTCTCACCTGAATCCGATAATTACCGAAACCCTAACCCTCATTTTAGTTCGAGTGCACCACTAACTGACTCGAATTTTACAGTCGCACGACCCGGATTCGTCGAAAACAATGTTCATTCAGGATTCAATGCCGAATTGGCGAGTAACATTGAGGAAAACGACGAGTTACAGGTTATATATCATGAAACAGCCGATGGAAAGGAACTCACCGAGTAGAAACAGCTGTCGCCGTCACCGATCGCCGATTGAGCAGTGGAAGCGATGGAGGAGAGGAGACACCGATTGATGAAGGAGACGGTGGAAGCGATGGAAGCAACGCTGTGAAGGGGAAGAAGGACAGTATGCGTATGAGGTTTTTGAGGGTAAAGTGGTAAAAAATTTCTTGTTCTACTTAGTTCCAGGGGTAAAGGGTGGACTACCGTGTCCCACCCTTGTTCTAGTTAGTTCTAGTTAGTCCCACATAAAACMACACCAAACATAGGACAATTGTGTTCTGTCCTGTCCTGTCCCACCCTGTCCAACGTACCAAACACACCCTAAAGGCTAAACTATTACAAAATGGGAGAAACTAGCTTGAATACAACATTAAAGCACATCATTGAACCCACCAATTCCCAATACGACATCAAATTTTCTTCATCGGCATTGGAAACAAACGGACCGGCATCCCACACCCCTCAATTTCAATTATGCAACTATTATACACATAGGTAACATATACTTGATTATTAGCAGTATCAACCACTAATATATTGTCAAGAGACACAAAATTCATATATGCACACCCAACAAATGATGGTGATACAAAGGAAAATTTCGCACTAGAATCGAATAACATTTAACATATACTGAATTAATAAGAAATGTACCTGTTACCATATCTGGCACAGTCTTGGCCTCATTTTTGGTCGTCTGAAAAGAACGACCCCGCACCCCAACTTGTCCTCCTTTGGGTATATTCTGCCTTCCCTGGATACTTGGAGCATATCCTCCCATAGTCAGCCTTGCAGATTTTAGATGCGGACAGTTTGGTCTAATATGGTCAGTTGAATTACATTGGAAACACCTTTTACGAATTGGACAATCCCTCAAATAATGACCCAATCCACCGCTTTGATAACATTTCTTTGGGTCTGGTTGACAATTTCCAGTATGTATTTGTTGACATCGAGGACAAGTTCTAACAGCAAGCTGTTGAATTGGTCGTTTATCCATTTTTGTAAATTTTTGTCTTCGAAATCCAGTTGATGGTTCTTCCTATTTTCTCTTTTCAAAAACCTTTTCTTCCCCTTGTCGGTTTTATTTCTTTCTGTTGTTTTTGCAGCATCCATAGGTAGAGGAAAAGTTTCAAGGCTCATTGCAATAACAAATTCACATATGGATGGTTTTAATCCCCAAATATATCTTTCAATTTTTCTATTTTCAGAGGAGATATAATGTTCTGCGAATCTGGAGTGTTCAATAAATTTTTCTGTGTAATCTCTTACTGTCTGGTTCCCATGTTCAAGTTTTAGAAAATTCTATTCCATCTGTCTAACAACAACTTCTGGGCAGATCTGTTCTCTGAATCTGCTTACAAATCTTGACCAAGACATGGTTCTCATGATCTCTGGTTGAGCTAAGGATTCTACATGCCACCAATACAGAACATTAGATTTAAGCATAGATACAACAAATGTGACTTTATCTTCCTCAGAACATCTACAGGTGTTGAATACTGATTTTATCTTTGCTATCCAACACAAAGATCTTACTGGATCTCTTTCTCCCGAGAATGTTGGGGGTTTATATATTAAGAAAATTATTATGTCTCCCCCTCTTTCGCTCACTGCTAGAATTGGAGGATCTATTTCAACTCTTTCAGTCTCTACTCTGGCTGGTATTCCCATAATAGAAACCAGAGTTTCTCTTAGTTTGCTCATTTCCTTGGCCATAACATCTTTGGTTACATACTCTGGATGAGATGCTGGTTCTTGATGGGCATTCCCTAAAATAGATTCACCCTGCTCTAGGTGTATTTCTGACTAACTTTGCCTGCCTCTCCCTCGACCTCTGCCTCTGCCTCCAAGAACATCAGTTGGAGCTAGATTAGGTGATTCCTCTCTATCATCAAGGTCGGGGAGGGTGAATCTTTCAGATCTTCTAGACCGACTTGTCATCTGCATGTACTCATTTATTTAATTTCACGTATTCACATTCCTTAAAGATAATAAGGTATCCAAGTACAAATATGTACCTGTAAATTCATAATTACATTGCCCATTTGTAATTCAAATTCACCTTACATACTATGCTCTTAACACATCATATTTATTTCCAATGGTGCTATCTATGTCTGGGACCCTAAATATGCAAAATAACACAGTTTAAGTCTAGGCATCATGAATTGATTACCTAAATCTCTTAAACTTAGGCTCTGATACCACTCCTGTGACACCCCAAACTCCACATTTGTATATGACATATATTTCATATAAAAGAAATACAGATTGCACCATATTGGTCCCACTAGTACAGAGTTTCTATATATACAGAATTTACATCAGAAAAATTCCAAAAGAAAACTCTGAACTAACGTATGTATGTCTACATATATCTTTACAAAAACATATTGACCTTCAAAACAATAGATTAAATATATAAGGAAAATAATCATATTATCCCGTTCCCCTTAACATCTCGAGACTCTGCTGGTCCTACAATGCATATTTAAAACACAAAATGAGGGTTAGACCGAAAGGTATAGTGATATAACCCTTTCTTTGCAATTACAGGGTGAAGATCACCAAAAACATATTAAAAATCAACTTTTCATATAAACAAAATCATGAATTCTGAAATCTGTATCAAATATAAATTTAAAAAGCTCCTCTGTCTCAACTAGTCAAAACTCCGCAAGTTTTAAAGACCAGTGCCCTTCTGGTTCTAAGAACCAGGGCTCCTCTGTCTCTAAGGAACAGATCTTTTATTTAAACAACTCTTCCAATTGTCCGGAGCCTCTGCTCTAAACAAGCAGAGCTTCTGCACTTAAACTCTTAAAATGACCTTGTCTTTCATTTAACGAGAGACCATTTTAACGTTTAGAGTCTTTGATCCAGATAGACCAGAACAAAAATTTAAGAAAAAAAACTTATTAAAATATATAACCAGAGCTCCTCTGGTTCTCTGATTATTTGTAAAGAAGTATTAAAAAAGTTAAGACTTATAATAAAATATAATAAGATAATCATAGAAAGACATAGCTCAGACACAGAGCTCGAACATCATTCTCAAATACAAAGCTTAGATATAAAAGTATTAAAATACAATTTACATGACACAGAGCCTCTGTATAGCACATACAGAGCCTTTGGGTTATATAATTCTTGAAAACACTTTGAAAGATTTATTCACATGACCAACTCCTTGATACAGAGCCTCTGTATAGCACATACAGAGCCTTTGATCACAATATTCCTGAAAACACTTAAAAGGATTCTCGTATAACCAAGGACCCTCTGGTCTGTTCCAAAGACCTACTAGAGCTCCTCTGGTTCCAAGTACATACTTTGAAAAGATTTCTCATACGACCAAAAGCTCTCTGGTCTAGGATGCAGACCAACAAGAGCTCTTCTGACTCCGATCAATACTTAATTTCTCAAAATCAATGCTAAAACTAAATACTCTAATTTCATCAAAATCATTTGCAATCGAAGGAAAATCATGCCTCTAGCTAAAAGCCGATTTTCTATTTTTCAGTAACATCCAAGTTATTATTTCAATAAGAGCAATATCTCTAAGTGCACAAATCACAAAGAAATGTTAACCCAGAGCTATAATCTCTTGCCAATATAATAACCAGAGTTATCCAACTGCCACTCCTATCCCATGGTATGCTACCTTTATCTACTCCTCAAATCTACAGAGATGAATAGTTTCGTACTGGAATAGATCAAAGTCACAACCGTCCTGAAGGAACATCATCTATAGGTTTAGCCAATAATAGCCTAAAAACAATTTCACACTGGAACAGACCAAAGTCACAACCATCTCATAAAAACTCTGTCTCAACAGAACAGACCAAAGTCACAACCGTCCTCAAGAAACCTTTGAAAACTTCTTACTTTCAAAACAGATCTTATGTCATAACTATAACACCCCTAAATTCACATTGCATATAACACATATTTCGTTCACAGAATACATGTTTTGTTAGACACCATAATTTATAAGTGCAAAAGTAATGAAGAACAATAAGTAATGAAGAACCAGAAGACCGATGAAGACATTAAGGCAGAATTGACCAAGTCTGGAGAA
>NW_020202050.1:32156-38573 GCF_001531365.2 Cynara cardunculus var. scolymus
AAGATTAGCTAAATAGTCTCACTAGATAGTTATCTTCTAATTAGCCTTCTAGTATAAATAGATGGTTAGGTCTATTGTTAAAAATGTTGCTTTTACGTTTTTCATATTGAATAAAGTGAAATCATTGGCACTCAAGATTATTCTTTGAATGTTCATACATTGTTCTTGAGTGTTCATCATTTTGTTCATTAAAACACTATAATTTGGTTATTCTTAACTCAATTATTAGTGTTATTGAGAGATCTGGGATCAACAATTGGTATCAGAGCCAATTGATTGTTTTTCCAATCAAACGATCATCCAAAATCTCTCAATTCTCGTTTTTTTTACCAAAAATGTAAAATTTCTCTTCTAAAAATCCTCAATGGCCAACTGGAATTCTGCGTATAGTGTTGGATCCTTCACCAAGCCTCCAACTCTTCAACGAGAAGAGTACCCGCAATGGAGGATAAGGATGGTAAACTTCTTGGAAGGAATGGACAAGAACCTCCTGCGATCTATAATGGAGGGTCCTTACGTTCCACAGACTCTTGTCCCAAGAGTCCCAGGAACAAATACCACAGCTGAAATCCCTGCCTACTGCATGCCCAAGGATGAGAAGAATTGGGATGAAGACGACATAGAACGGGTTGAGACCGACAAGAAGGCCGTACCCAATAAAATCTTCCAATCCCTTGATGCATGTTCCACAGCCAAGGAACTATGGGATAAACTGGCAAGCCAACTAGAAGGAGGGGCAAAAACAAAGAAGAATCGTAAAGCACAATATTTCAACGAATACACAAACTTCAAGGCTCTTCCTGATGAACCGATTCAGAAGACATACGATCGTTTCAACACATTGATTAATCAATGTCGTCGAAACGATATCTCTAGAACTAAGGAAGAAAACAATGTTTTATTCCTAAAAAGTCTTGGCGATGAATGGACTCAACTGTCAATGTCCCTTCAAGCAAATCAGGACCTAGACGGTTGGTCACTTCATGATCTGTATGGAACGCTTGCAGCACAAGAAAACGACATTATGAAGAAGAAAGTGTCTATCGGTGGACCTCTAGCTCTTGCTGCCGATGAAAATTAAATACCAAGGACCCTTACCAGATAACATAAGAAGAAAGAAAAGGAAGCACTGTTGGTAGAATCAGAATCTGAAGACGAAACTTCTGAATCAGATGATGATATCAAAGCCTTTGCCAAATCTCTGGCCTTGATTACAAAGCAGTTCCAGAAAAAGTTCATCAAGAAACCCTATGAACGAAAAGAATTCAAGAGGGAAAGGTACCAATCATCCTATGAAAGGAAGCCGTCTAAATTCCATCAAAGGGAAGACAGAAGAGATGGAATAGAAGAGAGAGAAGAAAGAAGGGAAGATAGAAGAGACGAGAGGAAAGAGGACAAGGATGGAAGGAAAAATGACCTCCGCTGCTTCAGGTGCAGAAAACTCGGTCATTTTTCAAGAGAATGTAGAGGACGACTGGTAAAGGATGCTGACTATTACAGGAATAAATACAAGTATAATCCTAGAGAGCGAAGCCTGATGGCTGAGAAAGAAAACTGGGTGTCTGATTCTTCATCCGATGAAGAAGACAAAGCACTCATCTGTCTGATGGCCACGTCCAATGCAGAATCTGCCTCCAACTCTGATGATCAGGTATGTGAGTCTACTTCCAATGAAACCAACTCTGCTCCATCTGAGCTACAGTTAAGGGTGATAAAACTTTCAGAGGATTTCTTTAAATTAAAAGAGAAATTAAATTTTCAAAAATATGAAAGAATAAAAGCGGAAAAAGAAGCAAGTTTCTACAAAAGAGAGACTGACCTTCTAACCGAAGAAAAAGCAGAACTTGCTAAGGAAAAGACTCGCATCACCACAATTAAGAAATCAGAGGAAGATAAACTTCTGGAACTAAACAAATGAATAACTAAGGACTTAGAAAAGAAAAATAAGGCCTTAAAAGAATCCGAGGCAGAGAGACTAAATTCAGTTGCTCTTAAAGATTTCTTTCAAAAGAAACGGGAAATCCTTCACCAGAAGCTTCAAACCAATGAACTTCTGATGAAGAAGTACAAAGATGCCCAAGATGTTTATGAAAAATTAAATGGTCAAACGGACACTCAAGGGATTGGATTCAATGAATTGGACTCCTTCATCGAATCAAAGAAATCCACCCTTGAATCCACTTTCAAACTTGGATGCATTCAAAAACCCGACTTTAYYCCAAAACCAAAAGCAAATTTTAAAAGAGTTAAAGTCGATGGAAAAACTGTCGTTTTAAGACAGGATTTTGAGAATGTGGTGTACGAGAACAGTACAAGTAAGAATTCTGATGGAAGGAATGACACCTYCAAATCAGAGACCGATGKAAACCCWATGGTCAAACCARAGTCTCTRATTGTCAATCCCACTTCATCAGCAAGTACTGTTGATAAAAAGAAGAATCCTAATGAGGAACCATCAGCTGATGAGTCGATGAACCATCCAAGTAAAACTGGAAGTTTATCAAAGTCAAAATCGATGGAACCTCAGACATATCACTCTGAAGCATCAACCTCTAAACCCACTCGTCCTACAAACATTCATGCTAATTTTAACTTCGAGAAATTAGCAAGAGACTTTCTCGATTCCGAATTTGAAGAAGAGATAATCTGTGAATCGTCAGAAATCATTAAGGATAAAGAGCCTAAAAACTTCAAATCCTCAATGAAAACCGTTATTCCATCATTGATGAAATCTTCGGACAAAGGAAAGGGAAAACTGAGAAATAGCAAATCTGCCAAAGATAACTCCGAAGGCCCTAGTACATCCTTCAAGTTCCTCAAGTTTACTCGTGAGCAAAAACAGAAGTGGCCTGCCTCTGAGAAAACTAACCACCACTTTTCCTCTCATTCAGCTGAAGAAAAGCAGACCTTCCTCAGGAGAAAAGAAGTAAAGCCAAAGACCTCTTCAAATAAAAAATCTGAACTAGCTAGGACAGGATTTACACCTGCATTTACTTCTTTGTTTCCATCAAATAAAAAGAACGTTAGGCATACATATCTAAAGCATCATAACTGTCAATGTTTAACTCTTTTACAAAACCTAAAGAATCACATGTTGAGACATCACTGGCCATTCTCCCAACGTGTTTATCGATACAAAGTTAAAACCAATGAAAAAACAAGAAGAAGCCCAAACCTAAGGGCAAGGGAAATACTAATAAACCTAAGCCTGCAAAGGCTAAGGGTAATGAAAAAAGAGTGGTACCACCTACTAACAAACGTGGACCCATAAAGAAATGAATACCTAAAACCCCTTAATTTGTCTTGCAGGACCAGCATGTGCAACCATGGTACATGGATTCAGGTTGCTCCAGGCACATGACTGGTGATAAAAGTCAGCTATCCTTTTTCATCAAAAAATCTGGAGGCTCTGTGACTTTTGGAGACAACAGCAAGGGTACAATCAAGGGATATGACACTCTCATCAAAGGCAACATCTCCTCAAACAAAATGGCTTATGTTGAAGGTTTGAAGCACAACTTACTAAGCATAAGCCAGTTCTGCGATAAGGGTCTTGAAGTCAGGTTCCGCAAAGGTTTCTGTATCATAGAAACAAAGCCTGGTCAAACAATCATCAGGGCAAAAAGAGAAGGAAATCTCTATCTTCTAGATTTTGAATCCTCTATGGGACAAGACACCCTTTGTCTTGTGTATCATAAGAGAGATGATAATTGGCTATGGCATCAAAAGTTCTCACATCTCAACTTTGATGCACTACGAAAACTAATCACACAGAAGTTGGTCAAGGGAATTGCGGATCTCAAATTCGAAAAAGATCATCTTTGCTCAGCCTGTGAGATGGGAAAGCTAAGACGGGCCTCACATAAAACCAAGTCAGATACCTCCTGCACCAAGCCCTTGGGCATGGTACATATAGACCTCTGTGGGCCTATATCAACTCAAAGTCTCTCTGGAAAGAAGTACATGTTAGTACTGGTTGATGAATACTCCAAATACACATGGGTTGAATTTGTACAGAATAAATCAGATGTTCCAGACCTACTCATTGGAGTGATGAAAAAGCTCCAAGTCCTTCTACAACAAAAACTAATAAAGGTTAGAAGCGACAATGGAACTGAATTCAAAAATGCCAGAATCGATGAATACCTCATCAGTGAAGGCATTTCACAAAACTTTTCAGCAGCTAGAACTCCACAACAGAATGGAATGATGGAGCGAAGGAACATAACCCTCGTGGAAGCAGCAAGGACCATGCTTGCTTCATCGGAGTTACCCATCACATTCTAGGCTGAAGCTATTTCCACTGCATGCTTCACCCAGAATCCATCAATCATCAACAAGAGGCACCAGAAGACACCTTATGAGCTCATCAACCAAAGAAGACCAAATGTCAAATATTTTCATGTCTTTGGGTGCAAATTCTTTATACTCAATGATAGAGAATATCTTGGCAAGTTCGACAAGAAAGTTGATGAAGGGATCTTTCTAGGCTATTCTCAAACTGCCAAGGCCTACAGAGTCTACATCAAAAGGACAAGAATCGTCATAGAAAGCATCAATGTGTCATTTGATGATTCCACACCAATGACTTTTGAACACAACAGTTCAGAACTCGGACTTCAAAGAAGAGCATCTGATTCATCAATTGGAAAACCCAATGAATGAGAGTTAGCTCAATTATTTGAAGACATCTTCGACGATGAAGTAATCTCTAGACATGTGCCAACCGTAAAATCTATCTCCAGAACCGATGAAGAACATGAAGTGTCCAATGCTAAAGGCACATCTCTTACTGAAAGTCATGTTACTTCACCTTCTACTTCTTCTGTGTCTTCAGATCAAGATCAAGAACCAGAGTCTAACTCTGGAGATGATCTCTTCGAGGGGGGAGCAAGCAGTCCCATCAGTCGATGAAGAACTGCATCCTGTTGCTCCAGAACCCCAATCAAGCACCAAGTGGACAAAAGATTACCCACACCACCAAATCATTGGTGATCCAACCTCTGGTGTCAAGACGAGATATGCCACTGCTAAAGAATGTCTCTTCGTCAACTTTCTGAGCATGATAGAACCAAAGAAAATTTCAGAAGCCCTACTAGACCCAAATTGATTAAACGTGGTGCAAGAAGAATTACTCCAGTTTGAAAGACACAAACTATGGTCTCTTATGCCTCAACCCCAAGGGAAGACGGCCATAGGAACCAAATGGGTTTTCCGAAACAAGAAGGACGAAGATGGCATAGTCATAAGGAACAAAGCCAGGCTTGTAGCCAAGGGCTACTGCCAGGAAGAAAGGATTGACTACGATGAAACATTTTCTCCCGTCGCAAGACTTGAGGCCATCCAGATATTCCTAACCTATGCAGCTCACAAAGGCTTCAAGGTTTATCAGATGGATGTCAAGTCTGCCTTCCTAAACGGCAAACTTTAAGAAGAAGTATACGTGCAGCAGCCCCCTAGGTTTGAAGATCCAAAACATCCATATTATGTCTACTCTTTGGACAAAGCTCTCTATGGGCTGAAGCAAGCACCCAGGGTCTAGTATGAAACACTATCTACCTTTCTCATCAACAATGGATTCGAAAAAGATACAATCGATACAACCCTCTTTCTCAAAAAGCACAAAGGTGATATCTTACTTGTTCAAAKATATGTGGACGACATCATATTTGGTTCTACAAATGCAAAACATTGCGAAAAATTCTCAGAGTTGATGAAAAGCATATTTGAGATGAGCATGATGGGAGAACTAAGTTTCTTCTGTTAAACCCCATAATTTATAATGTAAAAAGTAATGAAAAACAATAAGTGATGAAGAACCAGAAGACCGCTGAAGACATCAAGGCAGAAACGGCTAAGTCTGGAGTACAACCAGAGGACCGATGGACGACCTGGGATACGATGGAAAGAGCATCCTCATCGATCCTCTGGTCATCAACACCTAGAGAATTCTCTAGCAAATCATCCAGAAGCATGCAATGAAGATTTAAAGATAAGGATGATTCATCACATTATGAATGACAAGTCGACAGCTAGAATTCAAGTTTATCTCTAATATTTAAGCTTATCAATAGAGTAGATAAATGTTATCTGTTAATAGGAAGATTAGCTCAAAAGTCTCATTAGATAGTTATCTTCTTATTAGCTGATTAGTATAAATAGGTGATTAGGCCTATTGTAAAGAGTGGCATGTTAGGCTTTTAAGCTTTTACGTTTTTCTTATACACAAAGTGAAATATTTGACGCTCAAGATTGTTCTTAATTGTTCATAATTTCTTCTTGAGTGTTCTTCATTTTGTTCATTAAATCACTATAATTTGGTTATTATTAACTAGATTATTAGTGTTATTGAGAGATCTGGGATCAACAATTGGTATCAGAGCTAATTGATTGATTTTTCCAATCAAAACGATCATT
>NW_020202050.1:39243-41504 GCF_001531365.2 Cynara cardunculus var. scolymus
GTTTTAACACATTGATCAATCAATGTCGTCGAAACGACATCTCCAGAACCAAGGAAGAAAACAATGTTTTATTCCTTAAAAGTCTGGGCGATGAATGGACTCAGCTTTCTATGTCCCTTCAAGCAAACCAAGACCTAGATGGCTGGTCACTTCATGATCTGTATGGAACGCTTGCAACACAAGAGAATGACATAACAAAAAAGAAGGTTTCCATCGGTGGACCTCTTTCTCTTGCTACCGATGAAAAGGAAAAATCAAAGACCTCTACCAAAGAACATAAAAAGAAAGGCAAGAAAGCATTGGTGGTAGAATCAGAATTTAAAGAAGAAACTTCTGAATCAGATGACGAAATTAAAGCTTTTGCCAAATCTTTGGCCTTGATAACAAAGCAGTTCCAGAGAAAGTTCATCAAAAAACCATATGAACGAAAAGAGTTCAAAAGGGAAAGATACCAGTCATCTTATGAAAGAAAGCCATCAAAATTTCATCAAAGGGAAGATAGAAGAGATGGGAGAGAAGATAGAGAAGAAAGAAGAGAAGACAAAAGAGACGAGAGGAAATAAGACAAGGATGGAACAAAGAATGACCTTCGATGCTTTAGATGTGGAAAGCTTGGTCATTTCTCCAAAGAATGCAAAGGACGACTGGTAAAGGATGCTGATTATTACAAGAACAAATACAAATATAATTCCAGAGAGCGAAGCCTGATGGCTGAAAAAGAAAATTGGGTGTCCGATTCTAGACGATGAAGACAAAGCACTCATATGTCTAATGGCCACGTCCAACGCAGAATCCGCCCACAACTCTGATGACCAGGTATGTGAGTCTACTTCCAGTGAAACCAACTTTGCCCCATCGGAGCTAGAGTTAAGTGTAATTAAACTTTCAGAAGATTTCTTGAAACTAAAAGAGAAATTAAATTTTGAAAAATCTGAAAGGATAAAAGCGGAAAAAGAAGCAAGTTTCTACAAAAGAGAAACTGACCTTCTAACCGAAGAAAAGGCCGAACTTGCAAAAGAAAAGACTCACATAAGCTCTCTTAAGAAATCAGAGGAAGATAAACTTCTAGAATTAAACAAACGAATAACTAAGGACCTAGAAAAGAAAACTAAGGCCTTAAAGGAATCTGAGCCAGAAAGACTAAATTAGTTGCTCTTAAAGATTTATTTCAAAAAGAGCGGGAAATTCTTCACCAGAAGCTTCAAACCAATAAACTTTTGATGAAGAAATATAAAGATGCCCAAGACGTCTATGAAAAATTAAATGGCCAAAAGGACACTCAAGGGATTGGATTCAATGAATTGGATTCTTTCATTGAATCAAAGAAATCCACCCTTGAATCGACTTTCAAACTTGGATGCATTCAAAAACCCAACTTTACTCCAAAACCAAAAGCAAATTTTAAAAGAGTTAAAGTCGATGGAAAAACTGTTGTTTCAAGACAGAACTTTGAAAATGTGGTATACGAGAACAATACAAGTAAGAATCCTGATGGAAGAAATGACATCGATCAATCAGAAACCAATGGAAATCCCATGGTTAAACTAGAATCTCTGATTATCAATTCCTCTCCATCAGCAAGTACTGTTGATGAAAAAGAGAATCCAAAAGCGGAACCATTAGCTGATAAATCGATGAACAACACAAGTAAAATTGAAAGTTCATCGAAGTCAGAATCGATGAAACCTCAAACAGATCACTCTGAAGCATCAACCTCTGAACCCTCATTTTCCAATACAATCCAAGCCAATTTTGATTTTGAGAAATCCGCAAGAGATTTTCTTGACTTTGAATCTGAAGAAGAGATGAATTGTGAATCATCAAAGATCATTGAGGATAAGAAAAATCAAAACTCAAAAACCTCAATGAAATCTGGTATCCCTTCATCGATGAAAACTTCAGACAAAGAAAAGAAAAAACTGAAAAATAATAAATCTGCTAAAGATAACTCACAAGGCCCTAGTACATCCTTCAGGTTCATAAAGTTTACTTGTGAGCAAAAACAGAAGTGGCCTGCCTCTGAGAATATTGATCACCAATTTTTCTTCCATCCAGCTGAAGAAAAGCAGACCTTCCTCAATGTAGATGGTGCATTTTGTGCCATAGAGATAGTGCCTCCATATCTTAAGTGCAAATACCACTGCTCCCAACTCAAGGTCGTGCGTAGTATAATTCCTTTCATGCACTTTCAGTTGTCTCGAGGCATAGGCAATGACTTTATCTTTCTGCATCAATACACAACCTAACCTTTGATGCGAAGC
>NW_020202051.1:0-2843 GCF_001531365.2 Cynara cardunculus var. scolymus
GTCCCTTGGACCAGAGCCCCTCTGTGAAGACCAGAGCTTCTGTGAGTGCTCACAGAGCCTCTGGTGATGCTAACAGAGCCTCTGTTATTTTTGACAAGAGACTCTCTGGCTGTGCCATCCTCTGTTATCTTTTAGATGACTATCTTCAGATTCCTTATTCTGGATAAGGCTATTCCTATTCTGGATAGCATCAAACTTATCCAGGTTTCGTGGGTTACTGCCTATAAATAGAGTGTTTCAGATAGAGAAAAAGAAACACAAGAGCATCAAGAGAATTCTCTTTGTAATAAATAGATTCAAAATCATGTGAGAGTCGATTAGGGTTTCTTGAGAGTTTGTAATTTCTATTTTCAATAAAAGAAAAGCAGCCGCTATTTCTCTGTTTAATCTTATTGTTTACTTTCTTTTACAAACTTCAAGTGTAAATCGTTCTACTGTCAGATCTGGGACATAACAGAATCTCACCATCATAATTATTTAATAAAGGTAAACAAGATCTCTAGCCAAAGTTTCCCAATTCTAATTAAACATGGACTTGTAACTATTGTGATATGCGTACAAAATAAACTTTGAGCCATGATGATAATATTTATGAAACTTAGGTGCAATTACTATGCTACTAAGGGGCTGTTTGGCAGTTGCTGAATGGTTTGGTGCAGAATGGCTAAGTGGTCAGAATGGTTAAAAGGGTCAGAATGGTTAAGTGCTGAATGAAATAATGTTGTTTGGTAACTGTTTTCTGAATAAAAGCAAATTACCATTTTAACCCTCTTTTTTTTAGTGATCATCCAGTTTCATTATGGTTTACCTAACGACTAAAAACTGAAGAAAGAAAACCTAATGGAAGAAAACCTAATCGAAGCTGTGCTACTGTTAAGGGACTGGCGACCAAAATCGAAGCTGTGGAAGGTCGCCGGCAATGGAAGCTGTGGAGTCTCACAGGCTATCACCGATTGAGCGGCAACCAAAGACGGGGACGGAGATGGTGGAGGCTACCGGAGACGAAAGCTGTGGAAGCTGTGGAGTCTCACAATCGAAGATACCATTGACCATCACCGATCGAGCGACAACGGGCGAGAGTCTAACAGGCGAGAGTCTCACAGGCGAGAGTCTCACAGGCGAGAGTCTCACAGGCTATTTTTTGGTCATCGGCGAGAGTCACAGGCTATTTTCCGGTCACTACCGGAGATGGGGACGGAGATTGTGGAGGTTGCCGGAGACGGGGACGGAGATGGTGGAGGCTACAGGAGACGGAGGCGGAGATGATGGAGGCTACCGGAGACGGAGCGACGTGCGTGAAGAGAGGGTTGGGAAGAAGGGGTGGGAAGGGTAATGTTGGAAAAATAGAAGTCTGAATGGTTGAGTGAACCATTGGATGCAAAATGGTTAAGAGGGTTATGTAACCATTAAGAGGCTTGATTTTTTTTGCCAAACACTCCTTACCTCTTACCGATTAAGAGGTTGGCTCTTAATGTCACCATTAAGAGCCAAACAAACAGCTCCTAACTCTCAATCATCTGTCGGATTAACATTCTCATGTTCATACGGTTGACTAAACGTGTAAGCGACAACTTGCCTCGTTGCATCTATACTAAGTCTAATTCGAACTTCAAGTTATCACTGAAAACCATAATGTTTTCTAGTACTTCTGACAACCATCAACTTTTTTTTTCCATAACTTTACCTTTGCTTCCAGTAACTAAAATACTTATTCCTTCTAACCTCAATCCAACTCGTTGTGTTGTCTAGGTGAATGCTGACATTAAAATATGCAACTTACGGAACTCTTAATGAATCCTCGACAATAGTTTAGTAACCCAAATAAACACCTATCCTAGTTACTAATCTTGGTTGCTTTAAATCTGACATGAACTCTAAGTTTATTGGCTTTTGCTTAGATGTCCTTTTTGTCAACTATGTGACCAAGAAAACTGAAACTTTGCTCTACAATTCACTAAGTTTTCTTTTTCTTATAGATTATTTTCTTCAACGGTTGCAGGATCAATTTTTGTTATTTTACATGCTTAGACTTATTTATCAAATAAGTGAGTCCACTACCACTAACAACCATAACGACTTCTTTAAGCATGGTCCACACAATTTGCTCACTAGGTCCATAGCGTTATTGTCGTATTTCTCAACCATATGGCGTTACTAAAAGCCCATGATTTTAAATTAAAGTTATATGGACAAATGTTACTTCAAAATATGTAACATTTAAGTTGATCTAAAATAATAAATCTATTGTCTAAAAACTCTGAGAAATTTGTATTTAAACAATATACAAGCCTATATACTTTCGAGATCTTAACTCTCTTGGTGTAGTGTGGGGGGTCGTCTATCTATCTGTGCCATCCATGTACATTGACAATAGAGTGTGCAAGTTACTTAACTAAACTGAATATTCATGTGTACAGAGGAACCCTCGCGGTACATGTACCATTTATGCGTTTTTACAATGCCTTGCCTAAGCCACCGGTATTCGGTACATGACCCTTCACATACATACCCAATTTAACATGCATATTTGAAAGCTAACGGGTGTCAATTTCAAATAGATATATGAAATAACTTAAGTTCTGACTAGAACTACGAGTGCTATTAAAGTAAGATTTTCCTTGATGTTTCTAAATCTAAACATTTATATGTTTATCCTTCGGGCCTAATCCCATACTATTGTTCTCACATACTCTCAACATGCTTACTTCTGAGTACCTTACTTGCGTTTTTTAATACTAATCATCTCTAAGAGAAAGAAATTAGATCAATTCTAACTATACTTAAACTTACTGCATTGTAGTGCAATGTCATACTGTACTTACGTTGTGTTATGTTGCATTTGA
>NW_020202051.1:4168-11166 GCF_001531365.2 Cynara cardunculus var. scolymus
TAATATTTAAAAATAAATAAATTAATTAATATTAAATACTAATTCAGTTTAATATATTAACTAATTTAGAAATTAAATTAATTAGTTAATATAAATTAATCAACTAAATCTGAAATTCATTAATTTGGATCAATTAACAAAATCATATAACTTAATATTCAAATTAAGCCCTAAAAATATAGATTTTCTTTTGTTAAAACATTAAGGGCTTAAAATATAGTCCAATAAGTATTTTTGGGCCAACATTAGTAAAATAAAAGAGAAAACCCAAAAAAAAAACGTGACCCAATCAACAAACCAGCGGCCAAACAGAGGGTCACGCCGGTAGCCGGAAAACAGGCCGTTTGGCCTTGTTTCTTCATCGTTTTCGATGATTCTTTTTGCAAAATCTCTAGAAAATGATTTTCCTCAACCATAGGAACAAAAATCAACGAAAACCATCAAGTATTGAGTCTCGTACGCTCGTTTAAAGTTACGGTTTTAAAACCACTCGAAAATCAGTAAAAAACTCAAAATCGAACATTCAAAACTAAAATCTGAGACATAAGGCTACTAAGGTTTCATAGAGGACCTAAAAACGAAGCCATCCATATAAAGAACTCGAAATTTGGTTGAGTATTTTACCTCCAATCGTCAATAAACGGAGCTTTTCGAACCCGAACTTCACCCTCCGATTTCTCGTTCGACTCTCAACGAAAGTTTGGTTTTCTTGAAGCAAAAATGTAGAGCAAAGTGTCGTGTACATGTATATGAAATTTTTTGTCGTAATAGTTGAATATTCAGACCAATAGAGAGCTTCAAAGGAGAGGTCATTTTCGTATTTATGAATTTGCAGATCTGATGCATATTTACAAAACAGGTCCTTCTGGTTTGGACCTATTAACATCTGACCCAACCCTGAACTATTATAAAATAGCATTCGGCCCCCTGGCTCTATTACTTTTGACATCTTTACACATTTCACCCCTAATATGACATTTTCCTTCATTTTTAATCCAATTTTCAAATATATTTATTTTTTTTCCAATAAAATAAAACTCATTTTATTTTATTTTCCTTGTTCTTTTTGCTTTCTAGTTTATTTATTTACCTCATTTTGGGGTGTCACATTTGTTCTACATTGTCAAAAGAGAAGATCATCGCAGTTCTACATTCGAGGGGGAGAATATTAGAAGATCTTTCTCAAATAACGATGTGCCTGAAGATTTCAAGTTGAAGATTCTTTTGAAGAATACATAGAGTGCTTAAAGCAACAAAGTTCAAACGAGACTCAAAGCGTGCAATTTCTTTCAAGTCTGAATACAAAGGGGGAGAATGTTAGGACTGAAATTCAGCGTAAAATTGTATTCGTCTTGAAAGTTAATTTTGTTCATAATTGTATAAAAGTCACCGTGTTTGACTTTTCTCTAGATAATTTGACTTTGACTTTGTCTATATGTTTGACCCTATATAAAGGGTTTGTCTTTTGTACATTTTTAATAGCTTTATTGTAAAAATCAGATTATGTATAATAGAGTTTGACCATCCTTTTAATGTTTGACTTTCTCTCTCAAATATCCTTCATAGTGTTCTTGATGTTCTTGAAGATTGCCATGGATTTATTGAAGATTCATGAAGATTGATCATATTAGGGACTCACATGAAAGGACCATCCAGACTCTCGAGGACATGTTAAGAACATATGTCATTGACTTTGGAGGATCATGGGATGAACATTTACCATTGATAGAATTTGCCTACAATAATAGTTATCATTCCAGCATTCAAGCGGCACCTTATGTAGTCTTGTATGGAAGAAATTGTCGAACACCGTTGTGTTGGAATGAGGTAGGAGAAAAGCAGTTAACAGGTCCGGAAATCGTGCAAACAAAATCTGAAAAGATTGAACAGATGTGGGCAAGAATCAAAACTGCCCAAAATTGACAAAAAATTTATGCTGACAAAAGGATAAAACCGATTGAGTTCAACATAGGTGACTTTGTAAGGCTGAAAGTATCTCCATGGAAGGGTGTTATGAGATTTGGGAAGAAGGGAAAGCTCAGTCCAAGGTATATTGGACCCTTCCGAATCTGCAAACGGGTTGGGCCGGTAGCCTATCAATTGGAACTACCATAAGAAATCAGTCAGATCTACAGTACCTTTCATGTATCAAATCTGCGTAAGCTGTTGATCCCAGATATCTCAATAACACTAATAATCTAGTTAAGAATAACCAAATTATAGTGTTTTAATGGAAAAAGTGATGAACACTCAAGAATGAATTATAAACACTAAAGAACAGTCTTGAGCGTCAAAGGTTTCACTTTATTGATAATAAAAACGTAAAAGAGACATTTAGTACAATAGGCCTAATCACCTATTTATACTAGAAAGCTAATTAGAAGATAACTATCTAATGAGACTTTTTAGCTAATCTTTTATTTACAGATAACGTTTATCTAAATTGTAGACAAGCTTTAATATTAAGATAAACTTGAAGTGTAGCTGTCGACTTGTCATCTCCAGCTGTCTTTCATTGTCTGATGAATCATCCTTATCTTTAAATCTTCATCGTATGCCTCTGGATGAATTGCTGAAGAATTCTCTAAGTGTTATTGACCTGAGGGGCGATGAAGATGCTCTTTCCATCGCATCCCTGGTCGTCCATCGGTCCTCTGGTTGTTCACCAGACTTAGCCAATTCTGCCTTAATGTCTTCATCGGTCTTCTGGTTCTTCATCACTTATTGTTTTTCATTACTTTTTCACTTTATGAATTATGGGGTTTAACAATCTCCTCCTAAGTAATGAAATAACAAACATAGACTGATCTAGAAACAATTGTGAAGAACAAAGACTAATCTAATAGAAAAACATCAAATTCCAAATTTTCATTGGATGATGAAATTCTTACAATACCGGAATGAAAAGACATTAAGGAAAAAAAATTACAACTCATCATGAGCTACCTTGATATATTTATCTGAATCGCATAAGCAGTCTTCGATAGCCGATGACTGCCGATATCTCATTGATGAGTTGACTCCCTTCTTCTCTTGGCACGTGATTTCTACCTAGTCTTTCTCTGATGACTTTCTGAAACCATTCAAGTGTATCCGATGAATACTTGAATGCCTCAGTTAGTCTGAAGAATTTCTTTGCCCCAAACTCATTCTTGTAAGCAAGTCCAAGTTCGGGTTGAGTTAAGACTGAGGTAGATCTTTTCTCCTGCAGGCCTTGGAAGTCTTCATTCGTTGGAGCGCAGGAAAGTCTTTTGATGCCTAGTCGAACAGCAATTTCAAAATCACTCTTGGCTTGATGGTTTACCAAGGTCTCCATTGTTTTTACTACTGCTCTGTTCGCCATTCCAAACCTGATGTTGTGGTCCTACCTTTGAGCCGTCTATGCGTATAGTTCAATCAAGTCATAGGGATTAAGGTTGATGAGGTCATTTTCGTTGAACACGCTAATTTGCCCATATGCTCTTTCCACTATGAACTCGATGTATCAAATGGCTCTATTGGCGAAGGTCTGCACTTTTAAATCCATGACCCTCCTTATCTCATCGTTCGAGAAGACAGCCTGTGGTGCTTGTGTGGTCTGTATAATGAACCTATGGTGTAAGAGGTCCATGGACTCGGGCGATAAATATTGATGGATGTTTTCCATCATAATGGGTTCCCTGGGTGGCAACTCTGGACGTCTCCGCAGTGACTCCATGTTCTGTATAATCTCATCAACCAAGCTTTGCGGAGGTTGCCTTGAGGAAGAGGGAGTATCCGCTTGCACCATGAGTGGTTTGGTTGAGGGTTGTGTATGGGTTGGTGAAGGTATGGTGTCTTGTTGGGTTGGTTCAGCTTGGGTTGGTTGTGGTTAATTGGGTTCGGCTTGGGTGGTTTCTGGTTCATGGGGTTCTGTTTGGGTTTGTGGTTGTTGGGGTGATGAAGGTTGGCTTATTATTGGTTCTGGTAGTATGGATAAGGTGAAGGGTTCTATGGTGCGAGGGGTTAGTGAAGGAGTTAAGGGTAGGTTTAGTGTGGGTGATGGAGTAAAAAGTTGGTTTATTTCTGTTGGTGGGGTGGTTGGCTCTTCATCGGTTGAGGAACTCAACACGATGGGTTCTGGGGTTGTAGCAAAGGGAACATGTACATTTTGTACATCTTAGAGGGCAGAGCCTCTGGTTCCCTTGCTTGGTTCCTTCGGTTGAGGTTGGTTGTTGTGTTTGTGATGGTGGTGGTGGTGGTGCAGCGGATTCCATTTGCTGTGCAGACGCGACCTCTGTCTCCCCCTCATGAGGTCCAAGACCGTGATCATCAGGGTCTGGATCCTCATGCCTTCCTCGTTTGAGGGGGTGGCTTGATGAGCAGGAGGCCTTGGACCTGTTTTTCTTCCACAGTCGTATGTGGTCGGCCAATGTGCGCACCCGATCCTTGTTGCGCCGTTGTTCCATGGTGCGAATGAGAATATTGGTTCGATCTTGCTATTGTTGAAGACTCTTCCTCACCGCAATGGTAGGCTCAACCGATCTGGCGACAAACTTTGCACTTATCTCATTGAATGATGAGATAAGTGCCTTGGACAGAGCCCGAAGGTCGGCTCTGGTGGCAAAATCTGTGCTTGAGGTGGGTGGTGGAGGCACAGAGGTGGTGGCGGATGTCGATGGAGGATGGGGAAGGTTGGCAATGAGATTCCTCACCTCTGTAGTGAAGGAAGAGAAGGCTACATCAAAGGATGGGCCTGTAGAGGGAGGTGGGGTGGAGTTAGGGGATTTGGGCTAATATTGTGGCGGGGAGATGGGTGAGGGTGGTTTGGATGGTGGCCATTTGGTGGTAAGGGTGGCAAGGGTTTCATCGATAGATGAAGTGGATGTAGGTGGAGCTTGTTGAGGGATTTGGGAGATGATGGAGGTGAGTAGGGTGTGAAGGTTTTGGAGGATGGTTTGTAGTTGGGTGATGATGTAGGTAAGGTTCTCATCGGCCTCAGTTGTCTCGGCCGTGAGGGTGGCGATGGATTGGATGAGGATTTGGTTTTGTTGGGTGGCAAGGGAGGATGCGGTGTTGTGGTGTTGGGTGATGGTTTGTTGGAGCATTTAGAGACGTGTGGTATTGTCTCGGGTTTGGGTTTCGATTTGGGAGAGGTGGCGCTGTAGGATTGCAAGGGATTGTTGAAGGTCAGAGGTATCGGCTGAGGGTGGGTTGTCAGCAATCCCTTGAATGATGAGTTTAAGGTCTACCAAGGACCACATCACTAAATCGACAAAGGCCTGGAACTCGGCCTTTGTGACCAGGTTTGCAATTGGGGTAACCCCTGCAGCAACGGATGCTGCAGGTTGGGCCTCTACTCTGGAGGCGCCTTCTTGGCCTTGTGAGAATGTGGGCCTAGAAGGACTTCCATCATGTCCTTGATAGCCTTCAAGAGAGGAGCTATCTCGTGATGTTGTGAAATCAGCTTCCTCATCCTCGGCTTTAGAGGCCGGGTAAGTGAAGCGAATGTGTGTCCCCTTCGGTAGATCAAATATCAAAGGGGGATGTGCATGAAGGAAAGATCGCTCTGAACGATCTTGGGGAATATCAAAGTCAGAAGCAACACATGATTCTGTGTCTGTGATTGGTTGTGTCGAGCCCTGAGGCGAAAGGGCTCTTATATCTTCATCACCTCTCTGTTGGGAGAGGGGTGATGAAAAATGGGGTTCCTCGGCTAATTCATCTCCAGAGGCCCGAAGAATGGCCTCTGGATGGCTGGCTGGGGTTGGGATTGGACTGGGTCGTCCTTGTTCAATACTCCTGTGGCTTTGATCGCCAGGGGTAGATGATGTGGTTGCCCTTTGGGTAGTGGGTGGAGGAATTGTATGAGTAGGGCCGGGGGAGGCACGATGAGTAGCATGATCATCATCATCTTCATCATCCGATGAAGATGTCTTATGTGCTCCCTCGCTTAGTGGGGATGACGGCTCTAATCGCTCTGGGGTAGCTGCCCTCGGTTCTTGGGACAACATAGAGCATTCATAGGCTTGGCGTATCTCAGATGTCGATGGAATGACAATGAGCGTAGCCCTGGAGAGTGGGCGGTTGATGGTGTAATCCTCCTCCGAGAGGGTTGGTTGATGGCCGTGCATCTTGTAGATTGGAGTGAAGGGCTCCTCAGTTTGTAGTCCATGCTTCCTCATTTGCGTCCCCAATGAAAAGGGCGAGGAAACGTGGGAAAAGAACCGCAGATAGAGGCTTGCCAGCGGCTTGGAGTTTGCATTTCTTGACCACCGCCGAATGAATCTCATTGTAGATGAGAAAGGCGTAGTCAAGGTTGAGGTTGAAGAACAACCCATACATGATCATCATGATGTTTATGTTCCCATGGTCCAATGACCCCAGTTTGCATGTGAGGGCCCTGTTGAGGATGGAGAAGAACATGTTCCACATCGGCGGGAGGAACTGTCGTTTGAAGTCAGAGACGTTGCGGAGGTCACGATTGTAACCTAGCATCTTGACAAAACGTAGAATGTCGTCGGTGGTGGGTGGTTCGTGATATTGGACAATTCCAAGCTCCCGTCGAGTGGGAATGCACATAACCCTAGAAACTTTATCCCGCGAAATCTTAAGCGAGCAGATCATGTCGTTTGGGCATCCATGTCCCCCATTATTCCATGGCTTTCTGGGTCAAACTCACATGTTTGCCAGTATTGCTGGACGTACTTTAGTGGTACGCCAGTGTCAGCAAGAGTTAGGGCGGGAAGTAGAATACAGTTCTTGAAGAACTCTATCATGACGGCGAAGCGGTCATCGAACAGTGTGTTTTGTAGTTCAATAGCGTGGTTGTTGGGCTTCAGTGGAAGGAACACGAGAGCACGGTTGTCGGTGCCGGTGGATTGGACCGTGCTGCCATTGTTGTTCGATTCGTGGGAGGCGGAGGAGGCCATTGTTTAAGGAGTTGCAAGTTTTTGTTCGTCAAAGTCTATTTGCAAGTTTAAGTGAGCGTAAAGAGAAGATGGAGGTTGAAGAAGGGTATTTATAGGTGGAGAGATTGT
>NW_020202051.1:11201-15983 GCF_001531365.2 Cynara cardunculus var. scolymus
GGGGGAATTGGAAATGGTTTCTTGATTATTATAATAAAATAATCATAAAAAGTTTTGGCGGTTTGGGTATTGACGCTTTGATTTGAAGAACGTGAGCCGTCTTGATTGTACGTGCCATTAATGTTGGAGGACACGTGTCAAGGCAGGGTTAGGGGGGGGGAAGTTGAAAGGGTGTGTAGGGAACATGCTGTTTTTGGTGTCAGGCGCGTGGTAGGATGACGTATGGATTATTTGAAGTAAGTAGGTATTTCAAATAATATTTTGATAAATATGTATCCAAAAAAATTTTAAATTTAAAATCCCATCTAATTGAAAGATTAATACTAATTACGAAGTTTTGGTCTTCTAAAAACCCATGTTGTATAGTTTTTAGTCACAAAAGTTGCAATTTTGTATAATCTTTTAAAAGAATTTTGCAATTTAGATGGGTTTTGTGAATGGAATATATTTTTCCATGGAACCAGAGGTGTTCTGGGTGAGGATGACACATTGGGTGAGGAACCAGAGGAGCTCTGGTTGAACATCGATGAAGGAGTTCATCGATGAAATGTTGGATTGCATGATATAGAGACATTGGATTTCAAACCAGAGGCTCTAGATAAGCATTGTTAATCCATTATATAGAACCAGAGGAACTGTGGTTAAATACATATTTAGAATTTAGGTGGCCAGAGGCTCTGGATAGTAGAACCAGAGGCTCTGGATGGAAAATGCATAAAAAAATTAACTGTTGAGATGACATTGTTGCTCCCCCTCAAATGATGCATGGGTAATGATTTTGAGGTTTTCAAAAACTCCCCCTCAAACAAATAATAAAGAAGAATTAGAGGACCAGAGGCTCTGGTCTATACAATCAGAGGCTCGGGTTGTGAAAGATGATAAATGTATGAAAGGTGGCTAAATGGAAATGGAGAAGTGTATAAAAGGGTCTTTGAGACTAGAGGAGCTATGGTTCCAAGGAGAACAAATCCAAAGGCTCTAGTCTTTAGAACCAGAGGCTCTGGTTGTGAAGCAAGGAAAAAGAGTATCTGAAAATGGTTAAGTGTATGAAAAAGAGTATGATTGATGAGACTTTGAGACCAGAGGAGCTCTGGTTCCAAAAGACTTTGAATCCAGAGGCTCTGGTCTTTAGACCCAGAGGCTCTGGTTATGAAGGCAATGGAATGAAATATGAAAAATATGGTTAAGTCCATGTGTAAGGAGAGGAGGGAAACTCTTTGGGTCTAGAGATGCTCTGGTTGCAACGAGTATGAATCCAGAGGCTCTGGTCTTTAGATCCAGAGGCTCTGGTTTGGCTTAGAGATTCTAGGTTTTGATGAAAGAAGGGTGTGGTGTATGCTAAGTTGTAAATGGGAACTTGATAGCGCTGGTTTCAAAGGAATTGGAAACCAGAGGCGCTGGTCTTTGAAATCAGAGGCTCTGGTTGTGAACGTAAGACAGTGAAAAAAACTAAGTATATGCTATGGACCAGAGGGGCTCTGGGTCCAAAGGGTGATGAAAAGATGATGAGTTTAAATGCATGAAGGCCTAAGTCCAAGATTGAGACTAAATAGGATCTGGTCTAAAAGAATTGGAGTCTAGAGGCTCTGGTCTTTATAACTAGAGGCTCTGGTGAGAAAGAAAATACTTGGTAAAAATTACTAAGTATTTTCTTTGGACCAGAGGGGCTCTGGTTCCAAAGGCGATGAAGATTGTTTGCCAAAAATTAATCTAAGTGATTCTAAATGGCTAGAGGCTCTGGTCTTTATGACCAGAGGCGCTGGTTTAGCATACTTGGAGGTTATGGCTAATATTTTATATATCACTTATGAACATAAACCATGAGATATTGAAGATCTCTGGTTTCAAGCTAATGAGTGCCTTTAAGTGGCGAGATTCAGCATACCCATCTTGCTGACTAGGAATAAAAATCTTTTCTCATCAAGAGCTTTTGTGAAAATGTCAGCAAGTTGAATCTCAGTAAGAACAAAATACATTTTTATATTACCTTTTTCAACATTGTCTTTCAAAAAAATGGTAACTTACATCGATGTGCTTGGTCTTGGAATGCTGCATTGGATTTGCAGAGATTGCTATGGCACTCTTGGAGTCATAGAGGATAGGGACTTTGTCATAATGGAAACCATAGTCCTTGAGCTGAGTCTTCATCCAGAGAACTTGTGAACAACAACTAGCAGCAGCAACATACTCTGCTTCTTCTATAGATGTTGAGACACAATTTTGTTTTCTGGATGTCCGACTTACCAGCTTGTCCCCCAAGAGTTGACAGCTTCAAGACGTACTCTTTCTATCAAGTTTGCAACCTGCATGATCTGCATCTGTGTAGGCTATTAGATCAAAGACAGAGTTCTTTGGATACCAGAGACCCAATGATGGAGTTCCCTTGAGGTATCTAAAGATCCTCTTGACTGCAGAGAGATGCGATTCTTTAGGATTTGATTGATATCTTGCACAAAGACATGTAGCAAACATAATATCTGGTCTACTAGAAGTTAGATACATGAGTGATCCAATCATGCCTCTGTAGGTTGTTACATCCACTAGTTTGCCTGATGGATCAGCAAATAACTTAGTGCCTGTAGCCATAGGTGTTCTCATCGATGATGAATTTGAGAGAGAATATTTCTTCAGAAGGTCAGTCACATACTTGGACTGATTGATGAAAATCCCTTCTGAAGTTTGTTTTATTTGAAGGCCAAGGAAGAAACTATGTTCTCCCATCATGCTCATCTCAAATTTGCTTTTCATCAACTCTGAGAATTTTTCGCAATGTTTTGCATTTGTAGAACCAAATATGATGTCGTCCACATATATTTGAACAAGTAGGATATCGCTTTTGTAGTTTTTGAGAAAGAGGGTYRTATCGATTGTACCTTTTTCAAATCCATTATTGATGAGAAAGGTAGATAGAGTTTCATACCAGGCCCTGGGTGCTTGCTTCAGCCCATAGAGGGCTTTATCCAGAAAATAGGCATAGTCCGGATGTTTTGGATCTTCGAACCCAGGAGGCTGTTGCACGTAGACTTCTTCTTGAAGTTTGCCGTTTAGGAAGGCAGACTTGACATCCATCTAATAGACCTTAAAGCCTTTGTGAGTTGCGTAGGCTAGGAACATTCTGATGGCTTCAAGTCTTGCAACGGGAGCGAATGTCTCATCATAATCAATTCCCTCTTCCTGGCGGTAGCCTTTCGCAACAAGCTTGGCTATGTTCCTTATTATTATGCCATCTTCGTCCTTCTTGTTTCGGAAGACCCATTTGGTTCCTAKGGCCGTCTTCCCTTTGGGTAGAGGCATAAGGGACCATACTTTGTTTCTTTCAAACTGGAGTAATTCTTCTTGCATCGTGTCTATCCAGTTTGGGTCTTGTAGGGCTTTTGAAATCTTTTTTGGTTCTATCATGCTCAGAAAGTTGGTGAAGAGACATTCATTTGCAGTGGCAGATCTCGTCTTGGCACAAGAGGTTGGATCACCAATCATTTGGTGGTGTGGGTGATCTTTTATCCACTTGGTGCTTGATTAGGGTTCTGGAGCAATAGGATGCAGTTCTTCATCGACCGATGGAACTGCTTGCTCCCCCTCAACGAGATCATCTCCAGAGTTAGACTTTGGATCTTGATCGTGATCTGAAGACACAGAAAAAGATGGTGAAGTAACATGAGTTTCAATAAGTGATGTACCTGTAGCATTGGAGACTTCATGGTCTTCATCTGTTTTGGAGATAGATTTTGCATTTGGCTCATGTCCAGAAATTACTTCTTCATCGAAGATGTCTTCAAATAACTGAGCTAACTCTAATTCATTGGGTTTGCCAAGTGATAAAACAGATACTCTTCTTTGAAGTCCGAGTTCTGAACTGTTGTGTCCAGAAGTCATGGGTGTGGTATCATCAAATGACACATTGATGCTTTCAATGATTATGCTTGTCCTTTTGATGTAGACTCTGTAGGCTTTGGCGGTTTGAGAATAGCCCAAAAAAATTCCTTCATCAGCTTTCTTGTCAAACTTGCCAAGATATTCTCTATCGTTGAGTACAAAGCATTTGCACCCAAAGACATGAAAATATTTGACATTTGGTCTTCTTTGGTTGAAGAGCTCATAAGGTGTCTTCTGGTGTCTCTTGTTAATGATTGATCGATTMTGGGTGAAGCATGCAGTGGAAATAGCTTTAGCCCAGAATGTGATGGGTAATTCCGATGAAGCAAGCATGGTCCTTGCCGCTTCCACTAGGGTTCTGTTCCTTCACTCTACTACTCCATTTTGTTGTGGACTTCTTGCTGATGACAAGTTTTATGTAATGCCTTCGCTGAAGAGGTAGTCATCGATTTTGGCATTTTTGAATTCAGTTCCATTGTCGCTTCTAACCTTCACTAGTTTTTGGTGTAGAAGGACTTGAAGCCTTTTCATCACTCCAATTAGTAGGTCTGGAACATATGATTTCTTCTTTACAAATTTAACCCAAGTGTATCTGGAGTATTCATCGACCAGTACTAGCATATACTTCTTTCCAGAGAGACTTTGAGTTGATATAGGCCCACAGAGGTCTATATGAATCATGTCCAAGGGCTTGGTGCAGGAGGTTTTTGACTTGGTTTTATATGAGGCCCGTTTTAGCTTTCATATCTCACAAACTGAGCAAAGATGATCTTTTTCTAATTTGAGATCCGGAATCCCCTTGACCAACTTCTGTGTGGCTAGTTTTCGTAGTGTATCAAAGTTGAGATGTGAGAATTTCTGATGCCATAGCCAATTTTCATCGCTCTTATGAGATACAAGACAAAGGGT
>NW_020202051.1:16720-18956 GCF_001531365.2 Cynara cardunculus var. scolymus
AAGATGTGGGTTCAGAGGTTGATGCTTCAGAGTGATCTGCTTGAGGTTTCATCGACTCTGACTTTRATGAACTTTCAATTTTACTTGAATGATTCATCGATTCATCAGCTGATGTTTCCTCATTAGAATTCTCTTTTTCATCAACGGTACTTGCTGATGGAGTGGAGTTGACAATCAGAGATTCTGGTTTAACCATAGGGTTTCCATCGGTTTCTGATTTAGAGGTGTCATTTCTTCCATCAGAATTCTTACTTGTATTGTTCTCGTATACCATATTTTCAAAATCCTGTCTTGAAATGACAGTTTTTCCATCGAATTTAACTCTTTTAAAATTTGCTTTTGGTTTTGGAGTAAAGTTGGGTTTTTGAATGCATACAAGTTTGAAAGTGGATTCAAGGGTGAATTTCTTTGATTCTATGAAAGAGTCCAATTCATTGAATCCAATCCCTTGAGTGTCATTTGACCATTTAATTTTTCATAAACGTCTTGGGCATCTTTCTATTTCTTCATCAGAAGTTCATTGGTTTGATGCTTCTAGTGAAGAATTTCCTGCTCTTTTTGAAAGAAATCTTTAAGAGCAACTGAGTTTAGTCTCTCTGCCTCRRATTCCTKTAAGGMCTTAGTYTTCTTTTCTAGGTCCTTAGTTATTCGTTTGTTTAATTCCAGAAGTTTATCTTCCTCTGATTTCTTAAGAGTGCTGATGCGAGTCTTTTCCTTCATAAGTTCGGCTTTTTCTTCGGTTAGAAGGTCAGTCTCTCTTTTGTAGAAACTTGCTTCTTTTTCCGCTTTTATCCTTTCAGATTTTTCAAAATTTAATTTCTCTTTTAATTTAAAGAAATCTTCTGAAAGTTTTATAACCCTTAACTCTAGCTCAGATGGAGCAGAGTTGGTTTCATTTGAAGTAGATTCACATACCTGATCATCAGAGTCGGCGGCAGATTCTGCTTTGGACGTGGCCATCAGGCAGATGAGTGCTTTGTCTTCATCATCTGATGAAGAATCAGACAGCCAATTTTCTTTTTCGGCCATCAGGCTTCGCTCTCTAGGATTATACTTGTATTTGTTCTTGTAATAGTCAACATCTTTTACCATTCGTCCTCTGCATTCTTTGGAAAAAATGACCGAGTTTTCCGCACCTGAAGCATCGGAGGTCATTTTTCCTTCCATCCTTGTCCTCTTTCCTCTCGTCTCTTCTGTCTTCTCTTCTTTCTTCCCTCTCTTCTCTTCCATCTCTTCTATCTTCCTTCTGATGAAATTTGGATGGCTTCCTTTCATCGGATGACTGGTATCTTTCCCTCTTGAACTCTTTTCGTTCATAGGGTTTCTTGATGAACTTTTTCTGGAACTGCTTTGTAATCAAGGCCAAAGATTTGGCAAAAGCTTTAATCTCATCATCTTATTCAGAAGTTTCTTCTTCAGATTCTGATTCTACCACCAATGCTTTCTTGCTTTTCTTCTTGTGTTCTCTGGTAGGGGYCCTTGATATTTCCTTTTCATCGGCAGCAAGAGCGAGAGGTCCACCGATGGATACCTTCTTCTTCATTATGACATTCTCTTGTGCTGCAAGCGTTCCATACAGATCATGAAGTGACCAGCCGTCTAGGTCCTGTTTGCTTGAAGGGACATAGACAACTGAGTCCATTCATCGCCAATACTTTTTAAGAATAAAACATTGTTTTCTTCCTTAGTTCTGGAGATATCATTTCGACGACATTGATTGATCAATGTGTTGAAACGATCGTATGTCTTCTGTATCGGTTCATCAGGAAGGGTCTTGAAATTAGTGTATTCGTTGAGACATTGTGCTCTACGATTTTTCTTCGTTTTTGCCCCTCTTTCCAGTTGGCTTGCCAATTCATCCCATAGTTCCTTGGCTGTGGAACATGCATCGAGGGATTGGAAGATTTCATTGGGTATGGCCATGATTATCAATCGTTTGGCCTTCTTGTCTGTCTCTACCCTTTCTATGTCGTCTTCATCCCAATTCTTCTCATCCTTGGTCATATAGTAGGCAAGAATTTCCGCTGTGGTGTTTGTTCCTGGAACTCTTGAAACAAGAGTTTGTGGAATGTAAGGACCCTCCATTACAGATCGCAGGAGGTTCCTGTCCATTCCTTCYAGGAAATTCACCATTCTTATCTTCCATTGCGGGTACTCCTCTCGTTGAAGAGTTGGAGGCTTGGTGAGGGAACCAACACTGTATGCAGAATTCCAGTTGGCCATTGAGAATTTTTAA
>NW_020202051.1:19301-32279 GCF_001531365.2 Cynara cardunculus var. scolymus
TATTTACAGATAACGTTTATCTAAACTGTAGATAAGCTTTAATATTAAGATAAACTTGAAGTGTAGTTGTCGACTTGTCATCTCCAGCTGTCTTCCATTGTATGATGAATCATCCTTATCTTTAAATCTTCATCGTATGCCTCTGGATGAATTGCTGAAGAATTCTCTACTTGTTATTGACCAGAGGGGTACCATCGGTCCTCTGGTTGTTCACCAGACTTAGCCAATTCTGCCTTGATGTCTTCATCGGTCTTCTGGTTCTTCATCACTTATTGTTTTTCATTACTTTTTCACTTTATGAATTATGGGTTTAACATAAGTGTTTGGCAAACCCGAATTTAGCAATACCCCTTCTCGAGATCAAACTTGATGATAAGTTGAATTTCATCGAGACACCAAAGGCAGTAACTGACAGAAAGACAAAGGTCTTAAGAAATAAAGAGATTAGTTTGGTAAATGTACAGTGGCGTTTTCACAAGGGTTCAGAAGCAACATGGGAACTAGAAACTGACATGAGAACCCGATATCCTTGGTTATTTGAATGAATTTCGGGTCAAATTTTTTTTAAGGAGGAGATAATGTTATAACCGGGTTTTCTGCAAACCTGGGTTAAGGTAAATTTATGTGTTCATTATGTGATAACACTTGCATAAATTATATGTGCATATATGATAATTTGATATTATGCATGCATGTGGAATTTTATAGGCGGTTATATGATAATATAACATATGGAAATATTATTATAATTCAAACCTTCATGGTTAAGTTATGGCTAGTTTTTAATATAAAATATCTTCACCACCTAAAGATTTTTATATATGAATAAAATACCCTCACCGCCTCATCCTATGTATAAAAGAAAGAGGATAAGGTAAAAACTTGATCAGTTTACTATTTTTACAAATATACAAGAGAAATTTTAAAAGACGGTGAAGAACATTCTAAAAGAAATTTGTTGTTCAAAGGATGTAGTAATTGCTGTGTGATAACCTGCAGAATCTGTGTTATCAAGGTGAGTTTTAAACTACCATCAATTATAAACTGTGAGTTTTATTAACTTGTTACTATAACCGTAAGTTTACAATTTGTTGTTCAATTCTATAATATTTATAAATGATTGAGATTTAGAAGAAATTTGGTGAAAACTGCTTTTAAACCGTTTTTGAAAGAAGTATTTTATGGTTCAAAAGATTAGAACCTGTTTTAGAAAGATTAAACAGAAACTGTTCATTAGAAACAGTTTTGAAACCATGCCCTGTTTGGGAAGAACAAGATGAGTTGAGTAATTTGATCTAGAACAGAGTGTTCTTATGATTTGAAAGGTTTGAATATAAACCTGTGTTTAGAATATGATTTGGATAAAAACTATGAACGAGGTTCACTCTGACAGAAATGTCTGCAGCCTGTCATTGGATGAAATAGTTCATATGAATTTCAAGGGGAAATAAGGATGGTCGTTGTGTGTGATGGATAGCTATTGCTATAAACAGGGGATTATGGATGTAATAAGGATGGTTGTTGTGTGTATGCATGGTATAACTATTGCTATTATATCTAATATGATTACAACATGTTGTCCCAATATATGATCAATCTTCCATGAAAGCTTCAAGATTAATAGTGGCAGAATGTGTTTTCTATTAAGAATACTAGAAGAAGGAGAAAGAGAAAGTCAATTCCCAATTCTTGGTCAAACTTTCATATACGTATACTGATTTACAATAAGCTCTACTTTTCTAATTACACAAAGAATAACCCTTTATATAGGGTTAAACTAGACAAAATAGTCAAAGTCAAACTATCCTAATAAAAGTCAAACACGATGACTTTTATACAATTATAGACAATTTTATCTTTCAAGACGAATACAATTTTACATTTAATTTCATTCCTAACATTCTCCCCCTTTGTATTCAGACTTGAAAGAAATTGTGCGCTTTGAGTCTCGTTTGAACTTTGAAGCTTTAAGCATTGTATGTCTTCATCAAAACAGAAATCTTCAACTTGAAACTTCAGACAATCATTTGTTGAGAAAGATCTTCTAACATTCTCCCCCTCAAATGTAGAACCGCGATGATTTTCTCTTTTAACAATGTAGATCAGAAACAATAACAATCTTTAATCTTCATACAACAAACTATAGGATATGATCTTCAAAGAATCTTCAGACAACAAATCACAAATTTTCTCCCCAATAATGAATTTCTTTAGATAAGATCACAAACATTCTTTTACAACAAGAAATCTCTATCAATAAACTGTTGTAATGATGATCTTCACATTCAACAACTCTTAGACATTGTAGCATCGGAATAATTTGTAATCATCTCCAGTCGCACTCCTTTTGAATCTTTTGCCATTATTGAAGTTACTCCCCCTTTGATCTATACATCAGATTCCCCTTATAATGTTCTGAATTGGACATTTCATTCATTATTACATACTCCCCCTTATCATGAAATGAGAATCATTCCAGCATACACAAGAATGAATGAAATCCTCCGCGTAAGCCATCAATTCATGAAATTGTAAGTAGATCTTTGCAAATACACTTATTTAATCTTGTCAGATTAAGGGAATGGAAAGATAACAACCAATTTCGATGAATGAATTGTTTTCAATCTTATAAAAATATTGGCCTGTGAGTATAACAGATATACTCAGTACAACAGATGTACTGTATATATGAGACTTTATGAGGCTCATCTCACCAGGTCTTCCATTCAATCATCGATAGCTTAATAATAGTATATCTATGAATGTTTTGGCAAAATAACATATAAAATGCAAAATCTGTGTAGTGTAGAAAGATAAAGCAACTAATGCTTCTGTTTAGGCTCAAAAAGATAAACCGTGTGGACTACACAAATTAATCAGACTCAATTAGTGATCAAGAAAGACTTGAAGAGGGGACATATATCCTTCTGATTCAATATCAACTTTCTCCGAATGAGAAATTGATAGATAAAGAGCTGCGTGCCCCAAGTGTTACTGGAACACTTATCTGTTGAGAGATAAATGAGTAGCTGGTGGGGTTCAAGAGTTGGCTTGTGCTTTGCCTTTTTCAATATTAGTCTCGAAAGAATTGAGAACTAATAGATTGTGTGGTATGCCCGAATTTTAGAAGTTTAGAATAGGATTCTTATATTCTTTTAATCCTGACACAACTTTCGTCGATTCTTTTAGCTCACAACAACTACCCCTCTCATTTTCATTTTAAGCTCAGCACACAAACCCTTTTTGATTTAAAGCTCACTCAGATATGGTTGTCCTCTTGGGTAGGTCTATCGGTTCTGACATTCCATAGAGGTATTTCTGTTAAGCACTCAGTCCCTCCTAAATTTAGCATTATGCTCAGTTGATCTCAAACAGTTGATCAAAAATATTATTTCAGATAAAGCACAATGACCAGACAAAAATTGATCAAGAAATTTGGCTTTTAAGCACAATTAATAAGGAATAATGCGACAACGATCAGATTATTCGGTATATGAGAGAAATGAATGAAGATCTGTAAGAACGAGTTTACAGATTCTGATATTCAAAAAATTATCAAATGTATATCAATCAAAGTAAAAAAAAATAAGAAAACAACATTTGATTACAAACGAGTGTATTATCACCGAAAATGATATTATTATAAGAGACGTGATGATAACAGTTTGAAGAATAGCTGAAACAGGTATTGGAGTTATGTTCGATGAGAAATTACACAAGTAAAATCTCAGGAAATACCTGTTCAGAAAATGTACTCGTTTCCCAAGAAAAATTTCATTTTCTGAAAAAGATTTATTGAACTTTCTAGAGACTCCCCCTAGAAAGTAAATTTGAGAAAAAATATTTCGATTCAGCTCAAAAAATTWTAAAAAAATAAGAAAACATTTTAAGCCCGAGTTCTAAATTGAGTGTTTAGAAACCACAAACAATTAAGCACGTGTCCTGAACTGTGTTGTTCAGAAGCCTTTGTGGAACAAATTACAACTCCCCCTGCATTAGTGTATCACTGATATGATATTCTGATCAGCACAAAATTGACACACTTGCAAAACCAGATTTAGTAGATTTTGGTACCCAAATGAATTTGGGTCCTATTTTGTTAGTATCGGGTTSAGGTATGTTGTAACTTCCAAACCATCTATTCCTATTAGATATATTCTTTTTAGCACTTTGAACAGGATGATCAGAAATAGAATATGAACCATACCAGTTATTGTGATCGTACCTGTTCTTATATTTCCAACTATTCTGATAGCTTTTATCTCCATGCCACCTGTTGAACGTTTTCTTATTGACTAAATCATTGGTTCTGCATGTTGAGCACATAATTTTTCTCTTGCTAAGATTGATCAGATCATTAGTGGATCTCACAATGCAAGGAAGAACAGAGTTAGTAACAACAGGTGTATGAGATGAAAGAAATCAGCTTTATTAACCCAAATGCTTTAAATCTTAGAAGATTTATTGGGTGATCCGATAACATACTCTTGATAAAAATGATTAGAAGAACGAGAATAGTTCTTAGAAACAGTAGATTTAGGACTGCTTGAGTAACTGTTTGATTTGGAACAGTCATAGAAGCTGGTTTTACACTGAGATGGAGAACCAATTGAACTTTGTGCACAAGAAAAGTCTTTGACTTTCTATAAAAGCTGGTCTCTTTCCTCAGTAACTAAATCAAACTTTTTTTTTAAGTTATGTTCTCATCTTCAGCTCAGTTTCAAGGTCTGTCTTCAGATCAGACAATTTCTTTGTAGTGTCAAGGAGTTTACCTTCTAACTCCTTCTGAAGCATTTCAAATTTTCTCTTCTGATTTATTAACTCTCTTTTCTCTTCATCTGAGCTGCTCTTCTCATTCTCCGAAGCGATGTCAAGCCACTTTTTCTTATTCGCAAGCTCTTTAGCAATTGTTATATACTTCTTTGTTGCATTTCTCTTCTCAAGAGCAAATTGCTTCTTTTCTTCATCTAAAGCTTTCTGCTTTAAAGCAATGCTTTCAGATAATTTCTGTATTAGGCTCTAACAGTCTTCTGAGATGTCTTATTTTTATAAGATTCACATTCAGCTCCAAATTTTCTTTCTAGTTCAATCACTCTCTTCTTCTCTTTCTCCAAAACTTTTCGTTCAACATTTAAATCTTTATAAGCTTTTAGAACCTTTTCCTTCTCTAATTCCAGTGATTTCTCAGATTTATCATAAGTCCTCTGTCTCTTTACTATTAACTTTCTCAGAACAAATGTTCACTTTTTTCAAATCTTGAAGTTTGTTGAATAACTTCTTATTTGCATCAACCCAAATTTTCAATTCTTCTTCACAATCTGACCTTACTTTATTCAAAATGTTMTCAAATTCGCAAGTCTTATCTGATAAAACCTTTTCAGAACATTCTCTTAAGGTTTTATTTTCTCCTTGGAGGTTCTTGATAAACTCTTTACTTGCAAAATTCTCATCAAACAAATTAATATAATTTTCTTTGTAGCTCTCTACTCTACTTTCCAATTCAACAACTTTCTCTCTCAATTCTTTATTCTCTCTCTCCAGAAGAACTGCCATTTAAAAAAAATCAAGATTGATCACAAGGATCTAATGCGATGAACCAAGATTGTCAAAAATCAGTAAAAGTAGTCAAAACTGTTGAAAACAGTTAAAAACAGTTAAAACTGATGAAAAAATAGTTTATGCGACAGAAAACAGTTTAAGGATTCTCAAACAGTTCAAAAATAAAACAAAACAGACAAAAACGATGAACTCCTCAAGAAATTAAGAAATCCAGATAAAATACTGAAAAAATTGACTATGTATGAGTGATGAAGGAATCCGGATAAGCTAGTACACAGGGAAAATTAGTCGCTCGACAAGAACGAGCGATTTAGGCTAAGTTCGGACGAAGAAGGAAGCGATTTAGGGAACACCGGACAAGTTTCAAACAATTTAAAAACAAATGGGACAGGGTAGCTTGTGTGCCTAAGGTGAAGTCCGGATGACGAGTTAAGCGATGAAAGCAAGTCCGCACAAGCCTAGGTGCGATTTAGCCAAGTCCTGGTGAGGCTACAAATGACTATCGTTGATCACAGAAGTCTTGTTGACCGGGAAACACCTAATACGGACAAATTTATATCCGGGAAAGGCTGTGAGCGGCTAAGTCCTCGAGCGATTTTATAGAATCCGGGTAAGTCTTGTGCGATGAACAACTTAATCCGGCYAGGTCTTGTGCGATTTACAWCCTTATCCGGCCAGGTCTTGTGCGATGAACTAAGCGATTTAGAAACTACAAAATCTGCTAAGTCCTAATCCGGTCATAGTTTCATATCATCAAAGCAGAATTCAAACACAGTAGCAAACAATATATGCCAAATCTGATTACAACATGAGCGATTTATAATATCCGGTCAATGCTAATCCAATCAAAACACATCAAAAACACAAAAAAATCAACTTTTTCACCCAAAAATGGATCAAAATCCAGATTTTCAATTTTTTTTTCAAGAACACGAAAAATATTAAAAAACACAAATTCGATCAAATCTTCAAAACAAATGATCAAAACATGAAATCTTGTGAATAGCAATGATTCACAATGTAGAAACGTACACACTGATCACAGTTTTAACACATAAATGTAAGATTTTGAAAGAATTTCGGATCAAACAAAAAATATAACGAGAACAAAAATGAACAAAAAATGAATTCCAGAAATGTTTCTTCAAATTCTCTTTAAAAAGCGATGATTCCTTCAATTGATTTCGTGCACTCCTGCTCTGATACCAATTGTTGTCCCAATATATGATCAATCTTCCAATAAAGCTTCAAGATTAACAATGGCAGAATGTGTTTTCTTTTAAGAATACTAGAAGAAGGAGAGAGAGAAAGTCAGGTCAAACTTTCATATAGCTATATTGATTTACAATAAGCTCTACTTTTCTAATTACACAAAGAATAACCCTTTATATAGGGTCAAACTAGGCAAAATAGTCAAAGTCAAACAATCCTAATAAAAGTCAAACACGATGACTTTTATACAATTATAGACAATTTTATCTTTCAAGACGAATACAATTTTACACTGAATTTCATTCCTAACACAACATATTGGAGTTCTCTCTTCTTGGTGATTTGAGGATTCAGAGATGTTGTTCTTATTGGATATAGTAGTATTGATGTTATGGTAATGGGAAAATATGGCCTATGGTCATTGGTTTTGGTAAAAAGTATTTTGGTACATAATGTACATTTTATGAGGAACCAGAGGAGCTGTGGTTGGTCCTCACTATTGGACCAAAAGGTTATGGTTAATTGATTTGATGATTATGCAAGTTTTTCTAAGCATACTAGTTGGACCAGAGGCTCTGTATCTATTGATAAGAGCTTATGTGTCAAAATCACGTTGTAAGAAGTTTTCAAGAAAAAGGAATTTTATACTTAGTGTTTTATACAAAAGACAGACCAGAGGGGCTCTGGTCGACTCGCAGGTTGAACCAGAGGCTCTGGTTGGTCATAATTTTTGAACTAGAAGCTCTGAATAGTACAACCAGAGGCTGTGGTCGAGTAAGAGCTCTGTATGGCTATTCTTTTTAATAAGGCTATCTTATTTATGTAGAAGCTTAGCCAAAGAGCACTAAGGAATTTATATGAACCGGAAGCTCTGGTTAGTACAACCAGAGGCTCTGGTCGAAAAACTAGAAACTCGGGTAAAAGAACTAGAGAGGCTCTGGTCCTGTTTCTTGAAAAATATTACAGTCTTTTTGGAACAAGAAACCCGATGAACCAAAACAGAATATGATTTTCAGTCTTCGTGAGATAGATTATTTGAAATAAATGTTTTGGTGATTTACACCCTGCACTACATAAGAGGGGAACCTCACTGGACATTCATGTCTAACCCTCATTTTGTGTTTTAAAAAATATGTGTACAGGTAATGATAATAAGGGCAAGAGCATTTTGTGAATTACTTTTCTATGTGTTTTTGCAATATGAAGATCTTGATTAGCCATGTTYGGAAGATTAGATGTCAAGATACAAGAAGCATGTACTTTTGGAATTTTGATCTATGTATTGTACATTATAGACTCTTGTATTTTGGACCTGTGTGGGAAAACATATATTCTATGCATGAAATATGTGTTATATGCAATGTATGGTTTGTGGGTGTTACATAAGAGTTTCTTTTCACACTTTTCTATTAAATTTGTTTCTCATTTCTCTCAGCACACTAAACTTACACTCAAAAACATATGAATCAAAATCTATGAATGTGATTACTAATTTAGGTGGTTATTTATTGTTTATGCTTTTTTTCTTTCTTTCTTCCAGAACCATTTTCTTGATTTATTTATTACCTACTAATTGTCTTAATTTATTAATTACCCATTAATCGTCTTAATTTATTAATTAAGACATTAATTTTCTTGACTTATTAGCACACTGATACGTTTATGTCAATTTTTTTTCCATAAACAATTGTCTTAATTTATTAATCACTCATTAGTTGAATGAATTTATTTATTAAGACAAGACATTAAATGTCTTGACTTATTATTAACCTAGTACAATTATCTTACTTACCACCGTCTTTTCTTCTCCGAACATATGATTTAGCTCCATCTGTAACCTGATTCCCTGTCAAGATCCGTGTGAGAAATCATATATAAAGAAATCATGTAAGGGTTTCTTTCCACACTTTTCTATCAAATGTGTTTCTCATTTCTCTCCGCACACCAAACCTACACTCAAAAACATATGAATCAAACTCTATGAATGTGATTACTAATTTAGGTCGTTATTTGTTGTGAAAATATATGTTAGGGTTTTTTGTCCGTTTTTTTTGGCTTGATTTATAAAGTATGTGAGGATTGGGATGGAGTTGTCCAAAAGACGTATATGCTAATGTCTTACCACTGTTAAGTCAACTTAACTTTTTATCTTGAATTGATTTCTTCCTTTTTTTCTCCTCTCTCTCTTTATCTCTATATTTGTTTTCATAGAAGGGTACTAACCAAGACAAAAATGAACTCAAGTTTATTTGGGCTAGAAATTATTATATATAACAAACAAAAAGATAAATCAAGATAGACTCTGGTGATTATGATTTTGTATTTTAATTGGGTTTAATAACATAAGCAAATATCAAGTGGATTTTTGGCACATAATATTTGTTAGCACACTAACACGAAATACAATCAAATATTACATATAACAAACAAAAAGTGATCAATTGATTTTTGATTTTATGTTTCTAGTTGGGTTTAATAGCACAAATTATTATTATACATATAAATATAAAGATTGTTTTTGATATTCACATTTAAGATCCTTTAATTAGGTTACATCAACCTACTCATGTTGTCTCTAATATTGTTCTTTTAACTCTCATTATTTTTTTCTATTCGATTATAATTTTTCATTTTTTTCCATGGTACACCTCTATGATAATCTCTCTATTAATCTCTTAATTCTTCCTCTCTATTCAGTTATAATTTTGTGGAGGCGATTTATTTTTTTGTTGATTTGAGGCGTTATTCAATAAAACAAATCATGGTATAGGTTTTTATTTATGTAAGTATAATATTTCGTCTTTTAGTCGGAGACATTCACACTAAAGTTGGAATTATGTAGGCATATGAATATTCTTTTTTGTGGATAAACACATATGAATCCTTTGATGAAATAAAGTAACATTGTTTAAGCATAATAATCTCTCTTAATCTCTCAATTCCTCCTCTTTATTCAATTTTTGTGGAGGTGGTTTGCATTTTTGTTGATTTAGGGCGTCATTCAAGGCGACAAATATGGCATGAGTTTTTGTTGATGTAAGTATAGTATTTCATCTTTTAATTGGAGATATTCACACTAAAATTGGAGTTATGCAAACATATTAATCATTCTTTGCGTGTGGATAAAGTGACATATGAATCCTTGATGAAATAAGATAACATTTTTAAGCATATGTAGAACATAAAAAAAATAAGTATCTTTTGGTTTGTTTATCCATGAATTTGATAAACGTTATGTTAGAATATTTTTGCACTTATGCTAGAAGAGTGTATCAAGAAAGATGGATTATGATTGTTTCAGATCGGTAATCTTTCATATGGTTTTCAAGATATAGATATTGATTGGTCTATTGCGATTTTTTCCTTCTTTAGCATTGGGATTGAAAATTATTTTATAATATTTACAATTATTAATATTACTCTCTATTATTTTGTAAGGAGTGTATTACGAATTGAAAAGGAAATGCTCACTTATATTTGCTAAGGATTGTTAGTTTTTTGTCATCTACAAGTAGATCAACAACATTGTACATACCAGTAGATCCTCTAGATAATATCAATTTAACTTAGTTCGCCAAAATCTATGTGTTTGTAGGAACCCAGATTCATATTAAGTATCAATAAACACGGTTAAACAGAGTTTGAGTGGAAGCAATTACTGTGTAGTTGAAATAGGTTAACAAATTTAAATAGGAACATATAAGAATGAAGACTAGCTTGAATAAATCGAATGCTTTATATTAGATAAAGAGTATATGAACAATCTCTCAATCTAACTAAGTATTCTCTCCACAAATCTCTATAGTAGGAGCGTATTCAGAGTTTGCAATTCTTTAGATGTTTTAACCTGAAGAGGACACCTCCTTTTATACATCTATGTAAAATAAAATCTCCTAAATTCTAGGCTTCAAACTCTGACTTGTTGTTCAGTGTCTTCAGCCTTCACGTTCCTTAGAATGTGGAACAACTTGTGTGTACATGGCAGATTCTGATCAGAGACTTAGAGATAAGACTGAACCGCTTGTGCGTAAACCAAGGGAGTAGGAGACTCAAAGGCTCTACATGTATTGTGCAGAGGCTCTATGTCTGGAGTGAGTGCTGCATCAAGTACTTAGGCTTTTCAACTCCCAAGTCTTGATCTTCCTCTTAGTTGAGCATAGACTCTGTATGTAAGACACTTAACTCTTTGAATAAGAGCTATGTCTCTTATTACCTTCTGCATAAGAGCTCTTAGTCTAGACTTCTTCAAAGACTAAGTCCTATACAACTAGAGTAAGAGACTTCTTACTTACACTTTTACAAGTAGGGTTCTAACAATCTCCCCCTAAGTGTAAATAAGACAAGCTCTTACTTAAATAAGAAAACAAGTCTAATCGAAGCCAGAGGCCAAAGTGGACCTCTGTATTTACATTAACTATCTAAATGTTTACAATACTTGGAAATGGAAATTACATGAAGCAAAAGAAAACAAAAAGATGGTAGTGGTACTTACAAAGTGAGAGGCCTAGAGATGTTGAAGTTTCATGAACCTCCTAAGAAGTTCATGAAACTCAAGTACATTATCAATAGATCGAACTAGAGTGTTGGCCCTCTCCTTTGCTCCTGGGGTCGTATCTCTGCTCCTTTGAATGTTGTGCTTGATGAAGCGCATAGTAGAGTTGGAGTATTTGAAGCGTTGGTCTTCATGGAAAGAACACCTTTTTTGCCTTGTTCATTTCTAAAGATCACCCCATGTTCTAGTTCCACTAACACCGTCCAAGAAGGGATATGTTTAATGCTTTCAAGTTTTTCATTAGGTGCAGTGACACTAAGTTGGTCAATCCCCATGTCCAGAGCCAATTGGAAGTCTATTTTGCTCCTGAAGTCCAGCAAGTCTGTCATCGTCTGTCTTATTGTGGATTTAGCAATAGCATACTTCATTCCTCTTGTCTTTCTTGTGGTCGATGAAGAAGTACAGAGGAAGAAGGTCCCAAGGGTTAAGATTTATCAAATCACAATATGTGAAGATGCAAATCTGTGCCTGAGACCATTCCACCATGTATTCATGGAAGATGATATCGTTGTGAGTAAAAGTCCTTTTCTTGATGTCGAGCACCTACTTAATCCCATCCACAAAGTGAACTATGAATATGGGTTGTGTGTACTGACGAAGGAATCTCTGCCTTATGTTCTCTTGCAGCATTGGGTGAAGGTTGATTTTCATCGTTGGAGCTTCATCCCTCTGGCTGTATAAGATATGGTAGATCTCTTTGTTGTCCACCTTGTCTTTGATGGGCTTTTCTCTTGGGATGGGCCTTCTCATTGCATCCATTTGGTCCTTGATCTCTTGAACAAGATCATAGGATGGTTTGGAGCTCCGAGGCCTACTGCTTGTGTGCTCGTGACTTTCTTTGATTGGACGAGCTATATATAGAGCTGGTGTGACAACTTTGGTTCCTTTAACGGGAACCTTGTCCTTGTGCATCTGGCGGTGTGGGGGTGGCACGACGACTATTACTCTAGGAGGAAGTAGTATAGCCATTGGAGGGGCCCTTGTTGCTCTTTGTGGCACCTCATCTTTCTCTATTACATTTACTACAACCTCCTCTTCGTCCACCCTTACAACTTGGGCCATCTTCATGAAGCAAGAAGAGGAGGATGATGATGAAAGACTTGGTGAAGAGACATATATGGATAGGAGTTGAATTACATCCTCTCCACTAATTGCTGGCTCTGCATGCATGGTCACCACTGGCTCTTCTTCCTTGAGATCTTCTCTTGTTATGCCCTTGTAGTTGTATTTTGCTGAGTTGGCACTGGGCTTGAGCTGGAACAAAGGCAAAGGGGGCAACTTTTGTTGCTAGTGTTAGCTGCTTCTCCCCCTCTTGGTGACTTTAATGACCAAATTGGTCTGGGTCCTTATTGTCATCAAGCCTCATCTTCTTCGACAACTCCTGTTAGCCCAGATCTGACAGTAGAACAATTTAATAAGGAAATTCAAGAGAGATTTGTAATAGAAGAAGATGAAATAGAAATCGACGGTGCTTTCTTTATTGAATGGAAAATTACAAACTCTCAAGAACCCTRATCGACTCTCATGAGACGTAATTGATTCTATGTGTTTTCAATGAATTCTCTGTTTTTCTCTCTCACATTCACGCTTGTTATAATAGACCTAGTCGTCTATTTATACTAGTTAGCTAAAGTTAAGATAACTAACTATTGCTA
>NW_020202051.1:32559-41711 GCF_001531365.2 Cynara cardunculus var. scolymus
ATCCAATGAATGGTCTTTCCATCGGTTCACTGTTCATCCAATGGTTGCTCTTTCCATCGGTTCACTGTTCATCCAATGGTTGAACTTTCCATCGATCCAATGGTTGAACTTTCCATCGATCCAATGGTCGACTCCAGACTTAGTCGTTTCTCACAGAGGCTCTTGTTGTCCATACTTGATTGATTTACCACAGTGGCCCCGATTGCTTAATAAAACTTTTTGAGATAATTACTAGGATCAATTTGATGCTAACAACTCCCCACATGCATATTAGGGCTTTGCTGTCTTCCTCTTCTTCTTCTTTGTCTCCATGGGAGCCATCGCATTTACCTTGGAGTCTAGGAGCTCCACAATATCGGCCACTACGTGGGTGGCCCTGTTGATGTCCATATCGGCACAAAATTTGAACATGGCCAGCGAGCGTCGCATTTCTGCAGTCGCCTGCTTGGCCATGGTTTTGAAATCCGAAGTGAAGTCAGCCACCTTTTGTAAAAGATGATCACCCAGAGCCTTCATTTCTGTCTAGGTGATTTGGTCCAGGAGGACGCTCAGAGGGACAAGCGCTCTTTTGTCTTGTTGCATCTTTGAGGTAGAGACAGTGTCCCTCTGGATTTGATTGATAACCCTTTTTAGGGTTTCTGTGTTGCTCGCCGTAAATTCCATTAGTTGTTCGATTCAAGAAGCATTTGTTGATTATTCAACTATCAATAGTTTTATGGATGATCGAACTTCATCTAGAGCAGGTGCAGAGGTGGATGGCTCTACACGGACCATGTTGAGTTCAAACTCTTCCATGGAGCATAGCATGGAGGTGGCGAAGGATTGAACTCATCCATCGTGACATATGCTATAGGGGTAACCTCTGGCTCAACACATGGGCAAGAGTCAGTTCTTGGTCCAAGGACACCTTCGTGCATGACTTGTTGGACGTCGGTTGTGAAAGGATTTCCAGCCGATCCTCGTGTCTCTCGTGGAGGAGAAGGCATTATGACTGTTGTATCAAAAGGGACTTCCTCACCAGATTTAGATTCTAATGAAGATCCCTTGCTGAGTGGACTTAAAGACTAGTCGAAAGTCTCTAAGCCTTGTGCGCCTAGACTTTCTCTAAACAAGGTTGGGAAGAAACTAGTGTAGAGAAACAAATTCCTCTGTGGAGGAGAGTGGCGTGGCATGGGGATACATGCCACTTATCCTTTCAATGGAGTCACCCTATTGAGAGGATGAATCCTGGGATATGGATTCCTTTTGGCTTATGTGGCCAGAGGCAGATGCGACCTCTGGCTGGGTTGGCTGGTGAGGGTTCGAGGTGTGTGCCTCTGTTTCAATGATCCGTGTTGCTCGACCAACTGGATTAGGTTGTGTGGTTGAACTGGGAGTTGGGCTAGGGATATAGGTGTGCCTACTTTGTATCCTAGCTTGCTCTTGCTTTTCCTGAGCCAGAGTAGCGTCTCTCTCCTCACTATCATCTCCCTCAGAGCTCTCTGAAGATGAGCTCTCCTCCTCACTCTCATCTTCCTCTCCCTCTGAGCTCTTTATGTTAGAACTGGATGAGCGTTCTGTTTGGTGACGTAGATCCTCCTCCCTCTTCTTCCTCTCTTCCTCTTCTCTCCTCGCTCTCTCCTCTCTTTCTTCTCTGTTTCTTCCCTTTCTCCCTTCTCCCTTTCATTCTTCTCGTTCTGAATTTTGGTATCCTTGGCTTTCTTGGCTGCCTCTTCCTCCTTTTTCTTTTCTTCTCTCCTCTTCCTCTTCAACTCCCTCTCCTTCTCATTGACAGGTTATTTTGCCTCCTCTCCCTCTTGGGCTGTGCCTATGCGTGTCGGCGTTCGAGGCACTTGTTCTAGTTCCTCGCGTACATGTCTGTAAGCTCTCCACACCTCCCTCATCTTTATGTAAGTGATCAATTTTGTTGGGATTGGTCACTCCGCCGGTTATCCATCTTTGTACATTGTCGATCTGTATGTGGAGAGCACGTTGACCTTGTGTACAAGGAATGCAGAAACAACAATATTCTGCTCGTCAAGACTAGGCTTTAGATGAAGGACTTGAAATTGTGGAAAGAGCAGAGCAGATAGTTCTTTTCCCTTGGTTATATCAAGGGTCTTCTTCGCCACTACAACCTTGAACTCTGTGTATAGTGTGAGTGAGTAGTCAAGTGGGAGATCAAAGAAGATCGCATAGACGATCTGGAGTATATTGGTGGAGCACTTGTTGAAGCTCCCAATCTTGCAAGTCAAGACACGGTTGACCAATGTGAACAAAATGTTCCACATTGGGGGTTGAAACTGGTTCCTGTATTGGGATGGGTACATGATCTGTTGGTTGTACCCCAACATCTTGAGAAATGCAACCAGTTCATCCCCGGTTGGGAGTGGTGCGTACTCCTCCAATCCAAGATCTGTCTTCGTTGGCAATTGAAGAACACGAGAAAATAGTGATCTTGAGATACATACGCTTACGTACTCATTACTTGCAGAGAGATAGTATTCACCAACTATCCCTCGTTAGGATTCAGTCACTTCACAGGTTTGCCATAATTCTTGAATGAAGATTTCAGGAATGGTGTCGTCAACATTGGTTAGGGCAGGGTTAAGGAAATGGTGGTGGAGAATGTCCATGACTGGGTGATACTTGGAATCAAAATTGTCCAAAATTAGGTACAAGGCGTGGTTGTTTGGCTTCAATGGAAGGGGTACCACATTGTGGTCCGTACCCTCAATCGATTTGAGAGTGGTGGTGTCGGTTTGGGTGTTATTGGATTATGAGGAAGACATTTCTGTTGCAGGTTTATGGTTTTGGAGAAGAAGGAACTGTTTAGGGTTTCAAGAGCCTTTTAGGGTTTTTAGCGTTTAACAGGGGAGTTCTTTGGAGAAGATTTTGATTCGAGTCTTTTTAGGGTTTTAGAATAGGTTTGTTTGAAGAACTGACTTGAAATATTTGGAATCTTGCAGGTTCTAGAAATGTAAGGTTCTTCATGATATTATTGATTGCAGGTTTGAAGGTCTTTAAAGTTCTTTAGAGCAATTTGGGTTTTTGAAGGCGTAAAGAAAATTTGATTTTAGGGATAATCACTCCTTTAAATAAGGGATTTACTTAGGGGTACTCGAGTGATTATCTGCCCTAGGCGTCGAAATTAAAGGGTCTGCTGGCAGAGCCTGTGGGGTGATGCCACGTGGCCTGACAAGTAGCGCGTCCTGCCTCCCTTATTTGAAAAATTAGGGATACATGTTGTAACCATACACAAATGACCTCTCAATTAAATTGTATTTTAAAATACTCCTTTTTTACGATGAAAAACTGACAAGTGTTTTTCAAACAGGGTGTTTGAAAAAAGTGAAAATACCTCTATGTTGAACATAACAATTAGAGAAAGAAATTAAAAAGAAACATATACTCTGGGTCATAGGAAACTAGGCACTTAATTCCTCGAGACAGAAGCTCTTCATAGTACATGCGGAAGCTCTGTATCTGAAGCTTGATTTTTTGAGAAAACAAGCATTTTGACATAGTGAGATGCTAAGTTTCTTGGGACAGAGTCTTTGTATAGTACATATAGAAGCTCTGTGTCCTGAACTTAGGATTTCAAATACATCAAGATATTGAAAAGTCAAGTTTCTAGGGACAGAAGCTCTGTGTCCAAAGCTTGAGTTCTCAAGAATGCAAGATTTGTGAATTCAAGTTTCTTGAGACAGAAGCTTTGTATAGTACATCAGAAGCTTTGTACATGAGACTTAGGTAATTTTCAAGAAAATGAAGAAATATGAGACCGGAGTATGGTTTGAAAGATATATTACGTACCTTTGGAGAAAATACAGAGGCTCATGGTTGGACTATGTAGAGTTCATGCCTCCATATGGAAATTTAGTGAGGCAGAAGCTCTGTATAGTACATACAGAGGCTCCATATCTTTGGAGATCCAAGGCTCCTCCTTGAGTTAGGCCGTCTGTGACTCTCTCCCTTGAACTATGTTTCAGTCAAAAATTATAAGAAGTGTACAAGCTATAGATGAAGGTACAGAGGCTCTGTATAGTAGATATAGAGACTCTTTATGACAAACTTAACAAATCGTCAGACTCGAGCAAGAGACTCTGCATAGTACATGCGGAGACTCTGCATAGTACATACGGAGGCTCTATAGTCTTGGATTTGATAAGATGAGTAAGAAGCTCTGCATAGTGCATGCAGAGGCTCCGCCTCATGAACTGAACAAAATAAACAGATATATGCTCAATGTGTGTGCAGAAGATCTGTATAGTATATACAGAGGCTCCGACTTATTATTGTAGATTGAGCATACCCAACTTACTAACCAAGAAATTAAATCTATTTTCATCTAGAGCCTTGGTGAATATGTCTACAAGTTGGTGATCTGTATTAACAAAGAATATTTTGATCGTACCTTTTTCTACATGGTCCTTGATGAAATGGTAACGAACATCGATATGCTTTGTCTTAGAGTGCTGTACTGGATTAGTCGTGATTGCTATTACGCTTTCAAAGTCACACAGAATTGGAATTTTGTCAAACTACCGTAATCCTTGAGTTGAGTCTTCATCCATATTACCTGGAAAAACAGCTTGTTGCGACTGCATACTCTGCTTCTGCAGTAGATGTAGAAACACAGTTCTGCTTCTTGGATGTCCAACTTATTAGCTTGTTACCAAGCAGTTGACAGCTCCCGGATGTGCTCTTTCGATCGAGTTTGCATCTTGCATGATCAGAATCTATATACGCAATATGATCAAAGCCAAAATGCTTAGGATACTAGAGACCGAGAATTGAGTCCCTTTTAGGTATCTAAAGATTCTTTTGACAGTTGAAAGGTGAGATTTCGTAGGATTATGTCTGGTCTACTAGTCGTGAGGTACAACAATGATCCAATCATTCCATGGTAAGTCGTAACATCCACCGATTTTCCAGATGGATCTATGTCAAGCTTAGTCGCCATTGCAATTGGGGTTCTCATGGTGGAAGAGTTGTGAAGTTGGTACTTCTTCAAGATGTCAGAGACATACTTGGCTTGGTTAATGAAGATACCATCTTCCCTTTGTTTTACTTGGAGCCCAAGGAAGAATGTTAATTCTCCCATCATGCTCATTTCAAACCCACTCTTCATTAACCGAGAGAAGTTATCACAGTGCCTCTGGTTAGTTGAACCAAATATAATATCATCCACGTATATTTGGACTAGGAGCACCTCACCCTTATGCCTCTTAATGAACAAAGTGGTGTCGATTTTACCTTTTTTGAAACCATTGGATAGAAGAAAAGATGAAAGATGTTCATACTAGGCTCTTGGAGCTTGCTTGAGTCCATACAGAGCTTTGTCTAGGTAGTAGACATACTCTAGGTGTGTGGAAATCTCAAACCCCAGAGGTTGCTGCACATAGACTTCCTTATTTAGTTTTCCATTCAGAAAGACTGACTTTACGTCCATTTGATAGACTCGAAATCCTTTATGTGCAGAGAAGGCTAGAAATAGACGTATAACTTCTAGCCTTGCAACTGATGCAAAGGTCTCGTCATAGTCTATGCTTTCTTCCTGGCAGTAGCCTTTTGCAACAAGCCTGGATTTGTTTCTTACTACTATGTCATTCTCATTCTTCTTGTTCCTGAAAACCCACTTAGTACCAATAGCAATTTTATCCATTGGCAAAGGAACGAGAGTCCATACCTTGTTTCTTTCGAATTGCTGGAGCTTTTCCTGCATGGCATCGACCCAACTAGGGTCTTGTAGGTCTTCATGAACTTTCTTTGGCTCTAATACACTTAGAATGCTTACAAATGAATATTCATTTGCTGTGGCAGCTCTAGCCTTTACTCCACTAGAAGGTTCACCAATGATTTGACGAACAGGATGGTGTTTACAACATTTTTTCATGGGAGTTTGCACAAATGTTGGAGTTGTAGGATCTTGCTCCTCTGGAATGTTTGGCATGTGGCTCGTGGTTGGTGATGATGGTTCTGCTTGCTCCCCCTTGGATGATGTTTCAGAGGAACCAGGTTCAGAGACAGAAGTGAAATTCTCTGGCTCTGAAGGACTAGGCTCTGATGCAGAGCTTGAAGGCTCTGGTTGCAGATTAGCTTGATCAGTGGAGGAAGCAGAGGTGTTGGATGGGCCAAAGATAGATGTACTTGAAGTCTGTGACCCTCCTTGAATGCGTGCAGAGGCATCTCTGGGTGCATATGCAGAGATGTCTTCATTACCATAGAAGTCTTCTAAAAGCTGCCCGAGTTCCAATTCCCTTGACTAAGATAGAGAATTGGAAGTCATTGGGTTAAGCTTGAGTCCAGAGCTGAAGTACTCTAAAGTCGTTGGTTCTTTATCGTCGAACGAGACGTTGATGCTTTCCATGACCGTCTTGGTTCGTAGATTGAAGACTCTATAGGCCTTGGAGTGTGTAGATTATCCAAGAAACTTGCCATCATCTTATTCTTATTGAACTTTCCAAGATGATCATGATCATTCAAAATGAAGCATCTGCAACCAAAGACATGTAAAAATTTAACGTTATGATTTCTTTGGCTGATTAGTTCGCAAGAGGTCTTCAAATGCCTCTTAACCACGGTTGCTCTATTCTGAGTAAAGCAAGCGGTCGATATTTCTTCTGCCCAAAGTGGGTTGGAAGACTAGAGGCTGCAAACATCGTTCTCGCAGCTTCAACTAAAGTTCTGTTTTTCCGTTCTACAACACCATTATGTTGTGGTGTTCTTGCAGCAAAGAAGTTATGAGAGATTCCCTCTTTGCCAAGGTATGCGTCAAGTTTTGCATTCTTGAACTCTATACCATTGTCACTCCTCAGCTTTTGAATTTTGCTTTGTAGAAGGACTTGAATCTTGGTCATAAGCTTGATCAACAGCTCTAGGACATCTAATTTCTGCCTTACAAACTCAATCTAAGTATATGTTGAAAATTCAACAATAAGCACTAAGATATACTTTTTTCCAGACAGGCTCTACACTGAGATTGGACCACAGAGGTCCACATGAATCATGTGCAGAGGTCTGATGCAAGACACATCCGTCTTTACCTTATGGGATGCTCTTTTGAGTTTTCCCATTTCACAGGCGGGACAGAGATGGTCCTTCTCGAACTTTATCATTGGTTGTCCATCAGCCAAATTGTTTTTCACAAGCTTCTTTATATTTGGAAAATTTAGATGAGAAAGCTTGTGATGCCAGAGCCATGCTTCTTCACATTGCGAGACATGAAATAAAGAGTCTATGAGTCATCTCTAGGTAAGAAGTTCATAAGGTACAGATTGCGCTTACAATTGGCTCTTAGCAACTCCTGACCTGATTCTGACAATATTGAACAACAATCATTTCGAAACTCAATATTATAGCCATAATCACATAGTTGACTTATGCTCGAAAGGTTATGCTTAAGCCTAGAAACACAAGCAACTCTAGAGACAGAAAACTTACCTTGATGGAGATCTCCATAGCCTTTAATTTGCTCTTGCATGTTGTCGCAAAAAGTCACCCGTCCTCCAGATTTGTCTTTGAAGGGGGAGAGCGACCTTTTGTTATCAGTCATGTGTCTTGAGCATCCGGAGTCAAGGTACCAGATGTCCATCTGCAGCTTCTGCAAAACAAATTATAGAGCTTTAGGTACCCATTTCATAATGGGTCCTCGATGATTAGGTTTAGGGGCCTCAGATTTTGGCTTAGGGGAAGGATCTGCCTCAACACCTGATTTACCAGACTCGGGGTCTGGTTTACCAGATTTGGCCTTAGGAGTCAACTTTTTTTTGGGTTCTTTTAGATTTATTCTTGGGTGACCTAGAGAGAATGTAATTGGAACTGGAAAGGTGCTTCTTTAATTGTCGTAGCAGAGAAATACACTTGCAATTATGAACACATTTTTTATGACAAAACGATTCACTAGATTCATAAAACTTTCTATTATTATTACAATCGTTCCTAGCATTTTTTGTTCGCATGAACTCCCTATCTAGTTTCAATTATTTATTGAAATTGGCCTTTGTCTTCTCTGGCCTTCTTTTCTTCCTTTAACTTGTTTGGCCTTCAGATGCCTCTCTAAAATAGAGGAATTGAATTTGGAATTAGATGCATACTTTCCTTTCTATTCCAGAGTGAACTTAGTAGGCTTTGGAAATCTAGACTTTGGAAATCTAGATGCGTAGGTGGTAGGTTTAGATTCCTTAGCCTTGTTTTCATTCTCGAGCTCAAGAGAAGACTTGACTTTTAAACACATGTCCACGAAGTCAGGACACATGGGAATCTTTTCCCTCTATTCCATTGTTGGAACATATTTATTTGAGATCCCACTTGGAAGTTTGTGAACTTATGGTTCTGGCTTCACTATCTTAGTCTCAATCTGCTCCGCACTCAAGTCCACCTCTGATTCAGAGTCATAGTCAAGAAAATCTCTTTGTGGACTCTGAGTGGTGGAGGTTTCATTGAGATCATGAGATATTTGAGGACATGTATCAATGCCTTCGTCCTTCTTTTGTGTCGATGAGGAACTTACAAAAGTATCTTTGGAAATTCTTTCTAGATTGTATAACTGAGATACATAGGGGTGATTGAAAACCTCAAGCAGATCTTGCTCAAAAACTTGTCTCACTTTCTTTGTGAATTCGTCCATCAACTGTCACACCCCGCTAAAGCGGAAACACGAGGTATGGCAGATAAAGTCTCATAGCAATAGAATATACATAACACCACCGTACATTAAAATTTCATTACATCACCATCATATGTTTACAATCCCAAAATGACATGTTTGTGAAATATAAAATAACAAAAACWTCGAAGGTGATGATCAAAACGCGGCTTCTTTTAAATGCCACCTTGAGACTTACTTACCCTGAAAAGCACGATAAAACAAGTGTCAACTACAGGAGTTGGTGAGTTCACAGGTTTTCATCTCACAACAAATCTTTATGCAAAAATTAGCTCGAGTAAGTCTTTTACTTACTCGCAACACTTTCAAAATTAGCTCGAGTAAGTCTTTTACTTACTCGCAACACTTTCAAAATTAGCTCGAGTAAGTCTTTTACTTACTCGCAATACTTTCACACGAGAAATACTTTTAATGAGGCACAATGTACAACAAGAAACTTTTAAGTGATGGGCCACTACTAAACCTGCGACACTACGCCCTTTTATACCGAACTACCTCAGCG
>NW_020202052.1:0-4063 GCF_001531365.2 Cynara cardunculus var. scolymus
TATTCTTAAACTGTTGCCAAGACTCGCTTACCTGTTACATTTCGTGTTTCCGCTTTAACGGGGTGTGACATTTGATTAAATGAATTTGAATTAAATACAATTCAATGAGTTCAACTGTTTTTAATAAAAATTCAAATTTTCAAATTTAACATACCTAACTTAGATACAAGAAAGCTGAAGCCTTTTTCATCTAAAGCTTTCGTAAATAAATCAGCTACCGGATATCTATATGCTTGGTTTTAGTGTGTTGAACAGGATTACATGAAATWGCAATAGCACTTTTGGAATCACAGTAAATTGGAATTTTATTAAAATAGAACCCGTAGTCTCTGAGCTGTGTCTGCATCCATAGCACTTGAGACCAGAAGCTTGCAACAGCTACATATTCTGCTTCGGAAGTGGAAATGGAAACGCAATTCTGTTTCTTTGATGCCCAGCTGACTAACTTGTCTCCCAAAAACTGTAGATGTCCTGTTGTACTTTTCCTGTCGAACATACAGCCTGCATATCTGCATCTGAATAAGCTATCAGTTAAAAACTAGTATCCTTGGGATACCAGAGTCCAAGATTAGCAGTCCCTTTAAGATATCGGAAAATGCGCTTAACGGCATTGAGATGGGACTCCTTTGGATTAGACTGATATCTGGTATAAAGATGTGTTGAAAACATTATATCAGGTCTACAAGACGTCAAATACATCAAAGAACCTATCATGCCTCGATATGTTTTCTGATCAACAACTTTTTCCAGAAGGATCAACATGGATTTTCGTTCCATGAGCCATAGGGGTTTTGATAGATGAACAGTTTTCCATATTAAGTTTCTTCAGGATATCTAAAATATATTTTTTTGACAAATAAAGATACCCGAAGATAATTGTTTTACTTGAAGACCTAAAAGGAAGTTCATCTCACCCATCATACTCATTTTAAAACGTGAAACCATAAGGGCAGAAAAGTTTTTACAGTATTTGGGGTTTGTTGATCCAAATATTATGTCGTCTACATAAATTTGTATCAAAATACTATCAGACTTCTCCTTTTTAATAAAGAGGGTTGTGTCAATATTACCTTTCGAGAAGCCTGACTTTACTAGAAACTCTGATAAGATGTCATACCAAGCTCTTGGCGCTTGTTTAAGGCCGTAAAGAGCTCGATCAAGGATGTAGACATGATTCGGCTTTGACTGATCAGCAAAACCCTCCGGTTGTGAGACATAGAATTTCTCTTTGAGAAGACCATACAAAAATGTTGTCTTGACGTCCATCTGGTACATCGTGAAGCTCTTGTGTGCTGTGTACGCCAAAAACATTCGTATTGCTTCAATCCTTGCAACCGGGGCAAAAGTTTCGTCGTAGTCAACGCCTTCTTGTTGATTATATCCTTTAGCAACAAGTCGGGCCTTATTTCTGACCACAACACCATCTTCGTCCTTTTTATTTTTGAATACCTATTTAGTACTGATAATCGTCTTGTTGTTGGGACGTGGTACCAATATCCAAACTTTCAGTGCTTCGAACTGGTTCAACTCTTCTTGCATTGCTAATATCCAATCCGGATCATCTAAGGCTTCGGAAACCTTAGTCGGCTGAATAGAACTCAAGAACGTGGAATAAAGACACTCATTAGCCGTCGCAGACCGTGTATGAATAGGTGCTGATGGATCACCAATTACTTGATGTATTGGGTGATTTCGAGTCCACTTCTTGCTATGAGGTAGGGGAATATAGGAGCTTTGGTCTGAATTTTGATCAGTGTAAGTACTTGGGGAGTTTATGGAAACTGGTTCAGGTGAAGGTTCAATATTAGGAATTTGAATAGGTTGAATATCTACTTGAGATGAATTATTATCATCTTGTTCGATTGATACTTCTTGCACTCCAGAATTTTCACCCTCTTCACACTGAACGGTATTGTTCGGATTTTCCATCTCTATTTCTTCATTTACTACTTCCGTTTCCTCTTCTGTTTCAGTTACTGGCACATCGGGAGATGGACCAGATAATTGTTGTTCACTTGAATTTTCCCTGGACAAAACATTAGACTGATTAGATTTATTTTCAAAATATTCTTCATAGAAGTTCTCAAATAAATAATCTAAATCAGCTTTATCAGAATTAGAAGACTCAGTTTGATCAGCTTTCCGCGAGGTGTCAGCTCAGGTCTTGAACTGAATTGTTCAGAAGCCACTTCAATGACTTCATCAAAGGATATGTTTACACTTTCAATGATGATTTTGGTTCGTTTATTGTAGACCCTATATGGGGCAAAACTTCCCTCTGTCCTCTTTGTCATTTAATATGAAACACCTGCAACCAAAAACTCGGAAGAATTTGATATTAGGTATTCTTTTATTTATTATTTCATACGGAGTTTTACCAAAACTTTTATTTACAAGAGAGCGGTTCTGGGTAAAACAAGCAGTCGCTACTGCTTCAGCCCATAAAAATAATAGAAGATTGGAACATGTAAGTAATGTCCGCGCCGCTTCCATCAATGTTCTGTTCTTTCGTTCGACGACACCATTTTGTTGCGGTGTCCAGGCTGCCGAAAACGTATGTGAAATACCAATGGATTATAGGAATGAACTGAGTGAGTTGCTCTTGAATTCAGTTCCGTTGTCAGATCTGATTTTCTGAACTTGAAGTAGCAAATTATTCTAAACTGTCTTCAAGAATGAAATAATCGTTTCGGCCACTACATCCTTTGATCGCAGAAAATGAACCCAGGTATATCTGGAATAGTCATCTACTATAATCAGCACATACTTTTTCCCATTGATACTTTGGACTCTCATAGGACCGGAAAGATCCATATGAAGTAAGTGTAAAGGACGTTCAGTATTGAACTCTATCTTCAGCTTGTGTGAAGCTTTCTTCATTTTGCTCATCTCGTATGCACCGCATACATGGTCTTTATGAAACTTCAGTTCTGGGATGCCTTTAACCAAGTTGTCACATACCAACTTGTTAAGATAATTAAAGTTCAAATATGAAAGTCGCCGATGCCATAGTAAATTCTGCTTCAAGGACGCCTTGGATATCAAGCAGACATCAGTATTTACTTGTGTATTGGAACGGTCAATTGTGTAGAGATTTGATCTTCTGATTCCAGCTAAGAGCTCCTTACCATCAGTAGTTCGGATGCTGCATTGGTATGCTTTAAAACAGACTTTTAGATTTTTATCACAGAATTGACCTATGCTAAACAAATTATGTCCAAGTCCTTCGACAAACGACACTTTCTTAATAGATAAATTCCCAGAAATTACATCACMRTATCCAAGGATAGGTGCGTATTGATTGTTTCCAAACCTTACCGTACCTCCAAAATATTCAACATAGTTAGCTAAGAGTTCTTTTCTACCAGTCATGTGGTTAGAACATCCGGAGTCTAAGAACCACACATGCCGGTTAACCTGCAAAAGTGAATCAATTGGGTTTTGGTACCAATTTTAGTTTTGGACCTTTAAGCTCAGATTTTGTTGGTGGTATACTGTAGGTACCAAACCAACGCTCTTTAACATGTAATTTCTTAGATAAAGCAGAAAGCGCAGAATGCATGAAATGATAAGGTTTAAACGAAGTAAAAGACTTAAGTAATTCATTCACTCTACATGGAGAACAATTATTTATACTATTTCTTATATCAAACAATCCGTTAACTGAATATCTTATTACAGAATTATTCAATGTCGAATCATTTAATATAGATTTAGTAAATTTATTCTTCTTCTGTTGAGTTGATGATTTGTCTTCTTCTTTTACTCTCCAAATAGTCTTAAACTTCATCACCTTATCTGAAATAGGAAAAAGAAAATTATTAGATTTAATTGGATGTCGAACTTTTTGTTTAATTTTCTTTGTAAGCTTCTTCTGTTTTCTTGAATTATTTTTAGTTTTATTCTTTTTATAATACACATCCTCGAAAACAGGTTTTTGATTAAAATTCTTTTCAAAGTCTGAAGCTAAATCGGAATCCTCAGTCATATTGTTTTTAACTATAAAATCTTCATGACTGGGTAAATTGTTTGAAAAATTAAAACGATCAATCTCATTATCTAA
>NW_020202052.1:4403-7324 GCF_001531365.2 Cynara cardunculus var. scolymus
TGTTGAAAGTGCAGAGTCTTGATTATTGTAACTTTCATTAAGATTTGTATAATCAAACGAAACTTGCATTTTATCTTTTCTTTGACGATTGTAATCTTCTCGTTGTTCGACCTTATCAGAAGATTTTGTAAATTTTACCGAAAACTCGGGACCGCAATCAAAATATTCAAATTTGTATAAGGTCGGGGCATAATATAAAGCTTTTCCTAAAAAGTTCGGATTTTCATACCCCAAACCTTCCCGAGAGTTAAAGAATCTCGCTTCAGATGGTTTGTTTCGAAAAATGGTTTGATCAGTTTGTCCTCGTTTATATAAAACTTCTTCTTTAGACTCCAGTTTTTCATTTAAATGAATTATTTGAAGTTCAAGCTTGCTTATTTTAATAATTTGTTCTTCATTAACTAATTCTAATGATTTATAATTTTCCTTTAAGTTAGATAATTCGGCTTTTAAGATATTGGATWTTTCATCAAATAATTTGGACTTAGATAACAAAGATTTAGCCAGTCCAAGTTTCCAGCATTTTCATTAAACAATGTAATATATTTTTCTTTTTGCGTTTTTAACTCTTTTTCAAAATTGTTTGAACGCATTTTTTCTGATTTTAATTCTTGATGGAAAGATTGGAGTTTGAACATCATCTTATGCATTTGTTTAATGCATGATTTCTCCAATACCTCTTCATTCATTTCATCACTCTGTTCTTTTTCTTCATCTGAAGAACAGTTATTCGATTTAGCCATCAAGCACACATGCACAACAGCTTCAGTTTCTTCCTCTTCATCAGTCAGATTTAACCAGTGATCATCCTCTGCCATAAGTGCTTTTCCGGCATCTCTTTGTTTAGAGAGAAGAAATTTATTCTTATAGTAGTTAGTATTTTGAGTTACCGGCTTCCTACAATTTATAGCAAAGTGGCCTAGTTTGCCACAGCTATAACATTTGGTGTTTTCATCAGCCACGCCTTTGCCAAATTTCTTCTTCTCTTTCGGCTTCTTCTCATACTTCTTCTCGAACCTCTTTTCTTCATATTTCTTCTTCTCGCCAAATTTGTCTTTGTATTCATATTTTGAACCCGACGAGAATCTTTGGTTGTTCGAGTGTGGCCGTTTCGGGAACTTCTTCTAGAATGCTTTAGTGAGCATTGCCATGGCATGTCTAATTTATGACATTTCAGAGTCTGAATCTGAACTTTTACTTTCTTGTTTTTCAGATTCACTTGATTGGCTAACTTCCTTCACTTGATTTCCAGCTCTGCTCTTTACTTTTTTCTCTTTCTTTTCAGATACAAAAGCCAAAGGATCAGCAACTTCCTTCTATTTCTTCTTCTTTAAATTTTGGATCTCCAAAACATCTTCCTCATTCTGCTTCAGAGTTTCATAGATTTCATGAACATCAATATCAGATAATGATTTATTGAATCTGATATGATTAGCAAACGGTTTCCACTCTGGTTGAAGATTGTTGAGGAATTTAACATTTATCTCTATTACAGTTTTAGAGATTCCATTCTTTGTCAGATCATTAAGCAGTCTAGTAAGCCTATCATAAACTTCATCAAGACTCTCACCATATTTAGCTTTGAATTCTTCATATGCTGATATACAGTTAGTGATTTTCAACCGAGTTCCAACTTTAGAACCCATCATCATCTTTTTAATTTGAAGCCACATGCTGTGACGAGATGCTTTATGACTGTCAACCCTGGTGTAGATGTCATTGGTCAGTGCTTGCATCATGTAGGACTTGCAAAGCACATCAACATGGGCTTTTTCTCTTTCTTGAGCTGAATATCAAAAATTTTCTTTAATAACAGTCTGAACAAGTATGCCTTGTTCTAGAATATCTGGTATCTCTCTATAGTATATAACAGGGCCTTCCATCAAAGATTCCATAATCAGATCTCCTTCCTTCATTCTCTCTATGAAATTCAAAAATCTATCTCTCCATTGATTATAGTCTCCACGAAATAGCACTGGTGGCTTGGTATCAGTACCGATAGCCATTGCTTCCCTTGAACTCATTTTATCAGTTCGTATGATATAGGATCAACAACCTTAATGATGAACACCTGAAAAGCATGCCGAAGAAGGAGGACAACTACTGAAATAGTTGGTGAGTTCACAGGTTTTTAAAATAAAAAGTAAGAGTTTAACTCGCAAAACGCTTTAATCCGCATAATGGATAAGTAACCGTTATTTTGTAACGCACAAGGTAAGTTGTATGCTTAAATGCTAAAGCCAAGAGAACACTACCAAACCTAATGACAGCACCCTGTGACTACATGTTCTATCGCCAACATGAGTACTGTTATTCTCACGTCCTACCTCAGCGGTGAAATAAATCCACATGTGTAAGACTTTTGTATAATTCTCGGGTCGTACCTCAGCGGTGAAATAAATCCACATGTGTAAGACTTTTGTATAATTCTCGGGTCGTACCTCAGCGGTGAAATAAATCCACATGTGTGAGACCCGTTTTGGTAATATGCACTTCTAACTCGTCAGTCAAAAGTGGGGTTGTCAATCCAAATAATGCTATCCATAATTACCAACGGTTCATATAATGAATTAATAGGTAGTGTAAAGGGAAACGGGGATTTAAGAGCGATAGCAAAAGAAAACTCAGGCAACTAATACAAGCATACATACCAAAGTGTAATAGCAATAAGAATAATTTAAAAATTCACGTATAATAAAAGACAACCGGTACGTAGTATTAGTAGCATGCTTTTCCCCCAAAAATGCGAAAATAGTAAAAAAGGGGTGTGAAAACTCACCTGCTCAATAAAAGATTATAGAGTTGATGTACGGTTGCATAATTGCCCGGTTCTAGGTCCTTCCTATGGAAGTGAAACACACTATCAGATTTAGGTCCAACTCTTAGGGCTAAGGTATTGCTTAGCTCATCATATCTTATAA
>NW_020202052.1:8424-12185 GCF_001531365.2 Cynara cardunculus var. scolymus
GGAAACTGAAACTGAAAGCTTATTCACTGACTTATAGATTGTCAGTGAATGATGAAAGTAACATTGAAACTCATAGACTTGTGTCTCTATTATTTTTTTCAGGGATCTTTTTCAGTGAAGTACATGGAATACTCATTTTATTAAACAATGGAAATAATACAAGTATTACAGTACATGTTCAGGATTTACAGAATGTAAATACAATCAATGAAAGAATATATAGAAAAAGATTTAGAAGGAAAAGTGGATTGTAGTTACAAAGAGAATCTTATTCTAGAACACTTAAATCTATGTGACCAGGTACATTTTCACCAAGGTTTCTTCGACGTAGGAATTCCCTTCGTATCTTCAGATCAACGACTCTTCCAGGCATGCTATCATATATCCAGAGCAAGAGATAAACCAAGTGATCCATTGGACATAGATGTAGCTCTAACATTCTCTGAAATCTGACTTCACCTTCATAGTTAAGGAATATAACTCCTAACTCAGGACTTCATCTGGCAAGTCAAGATTCAACATAGAAATGTCAGTACTCATATGACCCTTCAGGACTTCATCTAAGGAGAACTTTGTTTCATGTTCGTTCCTTAGGGATGGTCTTTCACTAGGATCAGAGAGCTTTATTTTCTTCTTCCTACCTTACTTCAGAGTTGGCCTGTCAGGGACCTTGACATACCTGGACATCCTTTTGATGAGCTCGTTGATGGTTTCCTCGATTAGTGTCTTGTGTCTCGACTTGGATTGCTAAATGGCTTGTCTGATCTCCATCCATTTGTTGTATCCATAGCGGCCAAGGTAGGAAGGGTACTCGGTAACGGCATCAAGATTGTCCCTGGTGATGAGTATTGAGACCAGTGTTCCACCGTCTTTAGATCGTCCGCTGATGATTGGGCGGGGACTTAGTCTCTTTTTCAGCTTTGCTTCGTTCCATTACTTATCCTTGTCCACTAGCTTCAGCTTCTTCTTGAGTTCAGCTTCTGCCATTGAAAGAAGTTTAGCTTGGGCTTGGACAGCACTCACCGCTTTCTTGGACTTTTTCTTGGGAAGGACTTTAGCAGCTAGTGACTTGGCCAGCTTTAAGCTGTCTTCAGTCTACTTCTTTTGAAGCTCTAGCTCTTCTTCACCCCTTAATGCCTCGAGTCTTTCAGCTGCAGAAATGAAGTCAAACTCACCACCACTAGAGGTACGAAGAGGAATTTTTACTCTAGTTTGGTCGAGTGACTCCTTAAGCTGAGACATTTGCTGGTCTGTTGGAGCATAAGAGCTGGGTTGATCAGATAMCCACTCCAGTCGACCGCAGGTTGTTGAAGGGATATGAAGTTGATACTCTGAAGTTATCACTACCTGATAGGTAAAGTCTTCAAATAAGGTTTGTTAGGGCTTGAGAAAAGTATCTTCAAGTTACCTTCTTCAGCGACTGCCTTGCCTTTTGACTTGGGTTCCTAGTGCCCTGATGGAGTCGATTCGCCTTGTCTTTGCTCCCCCTTGGGATTGAGCTTCCCCGAGGGCAACACATCTGGTGACGGTTGATGGCTTCTGGAACTTGATGGTGAAGTCATCTTCATCATCTTCATCGTTGTCACCATCTAGATCATCTCCGGTGTCTGGAATGACAGGTTCATCATCATCTTCATAATCATCATCTTCATCCTCATCAACATCATCATCTTCATCCTCATCAACATCATCATCATCACCAGTAGCAGTGACGGTATGGACATCATCCCTAGGGATGGCTTCNCCACTCCAGTCGACCGCAGGTTGTTGAAGGGATATGAAGTTGATACTCTGAAGTTATCACTACCTGATAGGTAAAGTCTTCAAATAAGGTTTGTTAGGGCTTGAGAAAAGTATCTTCAAGTTACCTTCTTCAGCGACTGCCTTGCCTTTTGACTTGGGTTCCTAGTGCCCTGATGGAGTCGATTCGCCTTGTCTTTGCTCCCCCTTGGGATTGAGCTTCCCCGAGGGCAACACATCTGGTGACGGTTGATGGCTTCTGGAACTTGATGGTGAAGTCATCTTCATCATCTTCATCGTTGTCACCATCTAGATCATCTCCGGTGTCTGGAATGACAGGTTCATCATCATCTTCATAATCATCATCTTCATCCTCATCAACATCATCATCTTCATCCTCATCAACATCATCATCATCACCAGTAGCAGTGACGGTATGGACATCATCCCTAGGGATGGCTTCGACAACCTCCGCTTGAGCAGCTTCGGTGGTCGTGATTACATGAGCAGCAACTGTTTCAGCTTCAACTGCAACTGAAGCTGATACTGGGCCAACAGCCTGAGAAGCTGTAGGAGCAACATCAGATGATCCACCAACGTTGGACCTCATCTCCCCCCTCTTTGGCTAAGACTTGAGAGAATTGGCCAGAGATTTCGTCCAAGCGCTGTCGCTGGAGAACCATGGAATCCTCCAAACTTTGCAAAGCATTGGCTAGAGTTGTCGTTGTCTCACACGTCTCATGGAGCTGGACGCGATCATCGGTAGAGAAAGAAGGTGCACTCACTGGAGCTGGTTGACGGACATCATCCAGGATTTGCTAAGAAGTCCAAGCTGCTGATCAGCAATCGCCTGAGCATCGTCAGCCCTGCTGTGAAGAACAGCAATGGCATCGTTGTTGGCGTGAACAACTTCTTGGAGAGTCTGGAGCTAACTCTGAACTTCTTGAACGTCCGCCTGGAGGGCTAGGAAGTTTGCATCAAGATCGCCTTGGCGGGGCATCTCTTGGTGAACTTTGTTGACCCTGGAGAAAATAGTATCAGCGGCCGGAAGGAGAAGTTTGATATCTGATGCCATGTCATAGTCATCATCAATGTCTTCTTCTCCTCCATCATCTTTCTCTCTTTCTCCCTCTTCTACTTCTTGAGCATCAGGCTGATGCATCAAAGAAGGACCTGTAAAAGAAGAAGTGTGAGCTAAAGGCTCAAGGTTAGAAAAAATGAAGGGGTAGGAAGATAGAATACCTGAGGAGCATCGAGAGGAGAAACCTCAGGTCCTATGGTGCGTGTCTCAGTATCAGGAAGGACAGTCGCTGATACATCTTCGACATGTGTAAAGACCAAGGAGGGAGGAGAAGAGAAAATGGTTGAGAAAAGACGTGGGTGTTCAGTGGTAGCGGCGCTGATATCTACACTTTCAGTGATTTGGGTCACTGAAGTGATTGGTGAATGTGCCACTGATACGACAGTGATGGGAGAAATCACTGAAGAKCTGGGAGGGATAGCAGAAGATGCCTCAGGGGTAAGGCTTGTTTCAATAACTGAAGCCTTTTGAGAGGCCCCAGCTAGTGATGTGGTTGTCCCCTTTTTGGCTTTCTTGGCTCTCTTAGGAGAACCAAGAGTTGGTTGAGAGGGTCGCTTAGAAGAGGTTTTGGTGACTGGGGTAGACTCGGGGGGGGGGTTTCCCTTGTCCTTGACACCTGAGAGGAAGAGGTAGTGATGGCAATAGAAGAGAGAGGCACATCACTGTCCCTCAGCTTGTGTTCCAAAATCCTGGACCCAAGCCTAAATGCTGGAAGGTTTCCTTCTTTGGGGTAATGACTTTTGAAGATCTTAGTCAATACCATCGAGAGAAACCTGGTGTAAGGCACCACCTTTTCTCGCTGGCGCTTGTTCAGCTTAAGCACCAGGTCATCGAAAATGACCGCAACATAATTTATATTGCGACGCTGAATCGCAGAAACACCTATGATCAAGGTAATCCTGTGGCCTGGTCCTGGCTACCAGTCTTTCCACCCATGCAC
>NW_020202052.1:13080-13923 GCF_001531365.2 Cynara cardunculus var. scolymus
CACCTTTTAAAACATTTTATCACTGAAAAAGAGAATATTCAGTGAGAGTTTTAAGTTTTAGAAAAGAGAAGAGTAATCATACCTTAAGAGAGTAGATATWTTTACTCAAGAGTTCAGTGTTAAGTAGAGAGCACTGAATCATTTCACTTACTGAGTGATGTTTAATGACTGAAGGTTAATCTTCAGTGTTYARYATDCCCAATTCGCTGATCAAGATATTAAATCTTGTCTCATCAAGAGGCTTGGTGAAAAGGTCAGCGAGTTGATACTCAGTTGGAAAGAAGTGAAGTTCAATATCACCATTAATAACATGGTCTCTGATAAAATGATATCGAATCTCAAAATGTTTGGTCTTGGAGTGAAGAACAGGGTTGTTTGCAATTGCAATGGCATTGGTACTATCACAATAAATAGGAGTCTTGGAAAACTGAAGATCGTAGTCAAGTAGCTGATTTTTCATCTAAAGAATTTGGGCACAACAGCTACCAACGGCTACATATTCAGCTTCAGCAGTTGATGTGGACACTGAGTTTTGCTTTTTACGTCCAGCTCACCAACTTTCCACCTAGAAGCTGACAGCCTCCAGTGGTGCTTTTCCTATCAATTTGCAACCTACAAAATCACTGTCCGAATAACCAATAAGGTCAAAACCTTAACCTTTAGGGTACCAAAGACCCATATTAGGAGTTCCCTTATGGTATCTTAATATGCGTTTGACAACTATCAGATGGGATTCCTTAGGTTCAGGTTGATATCTTGCACATAAGAAAGTGGAGTACATGATATCGGGTCGGCTAGCTGTGAGATAGAGCAAGGAGCCGATCATTCCTCTGTAAACAGTCA
>NW_020202052.1:15226-16571 GCF_001531365.2 Cynara cardunculus var. scolymus
ATATTACCTAGACCTCGACGTGTCTTGATACCTGCATCTAAATCACCAAGAATTTGATGAATAGGATGGCTTTTAGTCCATCACTGAGCCGGTAAAGGAGCTTCATCTAAATAGGAGAGTTCAAGTAGAGAGGATGAGACTTCAGCAGCAGTTTCTTCAGCAATAGGGATTATTGCCAAAGGAGTCTCARATTCAGCAACTGAAAGAGGTTCAGAAACTAAAGGCATTTCATTTACTGATGGATCGGTGTTTGAAGTAGAAGGAGGTACACAACTAATGGGCACTGCAGCAATCTCTGAAGAAGATACATTGGAGTGACTAGCTGCAACTGGAATGATGAGTGGATCATCTTCAGCTTCTGGAGATTCAGTGTTAAGAGGAGCACTGTAGAAAGCTTCAGGTAGTCCATAATGAGATATCATCCAGTTCTCTAATTCATCTTCATCAAAAGAGATGGGTTTTGAATTAGCTGATTGAGATTCGTCAAAAGTGAAATGAATAGATTCCTCTATTGTTTGTCTTCGTTTGTTGAATACTCTGAAGGCTTTGGATATGGAAGAATATCCAAGAAAGATTCCTTCATCATCTTTGGGATCGAACTTTCCAAGTTGGTCGCGGTTGTTGAGAATGTAACATGTACAACCAAATATGTGAAGAAAGCTTATTGAGGGCTTTCGTCCATGGAAGAGTTCATAGGMYGTCTTCTTGAATCTTTTCACGATCAGCGATCGGTTTTGAGTGAAACAAGATGTGTTGACAGGTTCAATCCAGAATTGAGTTGGAAGATGAGATTCGCTGAGCATTGATCGAGCAGCCTCAATGATTGTTCGATTTCTTCTTTCAGCGACCCCATTCTGTTGAGGAGTTCTGACAGAGGAAAAGTTGTGAGAGATTCCTTTATCCTCAAGAAAGTTATCCATAGTACTGTTTTTGAATTCAATACCATGGTCACTTCGAATAGAGCGTAATTTTACATTGTTTAGTACTTCTATCTTATTGATGAATGAAATGATTTCTTCAGGTGCTTCGTCCTTGGATCTTAGAAAGAATACCCAAGTATACATGGCATACTCATCAACGATGATGAGAGTGAACTTCTTTCCAGCTAAGGATTACACGTTGACTGGACCAAAGAGATCCATGTGCAATAGCTTAAGAAGCGCGATCACTGACGAGATTTGTTTTGACTTGAAACTAGCTCTCGTATGTTTTCCTTTCTCACAGGCTGAGCAAAGAGATCCTTTGCAAACGAGTGTTAAGGAAGACCAGTGACAAGATCATTTCTTGACAACTCACTGAGTGTCTTGAAGTTGAGATGAGATAGTCGTTTGTGCCATAACCAGTT
>NW_020202052.1:20190-38260 GCF_001531365.2 Cynara cardunculus var. scolymus
TAATATTATCAAAAATCTATATTTTCCTTGAACAAGAGTTTTCACTTTTCTACTGGCAGAAACTTCAGTTCACATATGAGCATAATAAGTTATTTTCTATATTTATTTGATCAACCAAAGATTTATATGTTTTATTTTAATGTCTTAGGGAAAGTTTGAAATAAATAATACCATTTTTAGAGGTGGTTAGGTATTTTAATCATTATACTCAAGTTTAAGTGTCACAGTTATCAAGGCAGCCTACACACTCTTTTTTCCACATCTGTTTGGAGGGCCAAAAATCAATATTTTTTAGATATTCTAATTGGGTTTTAAAAGTAACTCAATTATATATCTTCCAGAAAAAGAATCATCATTATTGATTATGTTTGTAGGAAGTTATGGTCATTTTAAAACACATGTCCAAATCTGTCTGATTCTGATTTCATGCACACCAAACTTAGTTTGAGTGTTTGAGATATCAAATCTCAATATCTTTGAGTGAAACCACTTTCGTTTGAAAGATAATCCAATAAAATAATTTCCAGATGAAGAAGAAAGTATTTTAGTGGAATATTAAGAGAGTTATGACCGATTAAAGTAGAGTTTTGATTCTAACAGATCATCGCTTGCACTCTTAATTTAATCCTAGTGGTTGAGAGGTCAAATCTCCGAGTTTTTACATGAAACCACTTGGGTCTAAAAAATAACTCAATGAAAAGGGCTCCAGAAGAATAATCAAGTCATTTGACTAAGTATTTTTCAAGATATGATCGAATGAAGTTCATGCATGAAATCTGCCAGAAACCAAAAATGCTTAAGTCATGGAAAATGAGTGTTTTGGTTCTTCATTTTTACTTATAAATCTGATTCTCGTTTTATACACTTATTTAACATCATTTTATCATATATTTTTGGATCAAGATCATCTTTTAATTTTTATAATTACATGCATGAATTCAAACATCTCAGATTATAGAAAAATCTACATGCGTAACATCAAAACTTTGTTTTCTTGAGTTCTAGTTGTATGGGTCATGGATTATCACCATTATGAAGAAAATTTTCATGTCTTTGGTGTATAATCAACCATCTAGATACTCCAGAAATTTGAGTTTAAAAGGAAGAAGGAAATGTGTAGAAAAAGATGAGAAATGATGTTTAAAATACTAAAACAATGTAACTAACTCTTTACCTTTTTGTTAGCACTTTGATTCCTTCAATGATCTTCAAAAATGATTGAAACTAAGGGGTTTTGTTTTTAATTTTCGGCTGAAGTGTTTTAAGGGAGGAGAAGAGGGATTTTTGAGAAGATTTTGAGAGGATTTACATGCAAAATGAACTAGATGAAAAGGCAAACAAAGAGACAAATGCTTTTTATATGTGGGTCTTGTGTGTGCAACATGTGGCCAGCCTTAGAGGACCCAAGTCCACATTTTTTTATTTATTTTAAACTAAGGCCAATTAAAATGTTAAAAAAAAATATATGATAAAAAAAATCAATATTAGGTCAAATTTCCTAATTTTTGCAAAGTTGTTTGAATTTTTAATATTGGACTTTTATATTTTTAATTTGGACTTCATATCATCAACTTTTATCATGTTCGGAGAAATTTTAATGTATTTGGCATTACATAAGTAAATTTTATCGCTAAAACATGATTTTCTAAACTAAACGTCGGGAATCTAAGTCAATTGAGCCTTAATCAACTTAACTAAGTCCTAGTAAATATTTCTACTTTTACAAACCCTAGATTGCTGCAAACCTGAAACTTCAGAATTGACGGATGTCACAGTCTCCCCCGGTTGGAAGAATTTCGTCCTGAAATTCAATGGTTACCTAATGTGACTGCATCCTGAGCAAAAAGGTGAGGATACTTGCGCCTCATATAATCCTCACATTCCCAAGTATATTCAGGCCCACACCTCGATTTCCAACGAACCTTCAGAATCGAAATTTTGCTTCGCTTTAACTGCTTAACTTCTCTGTCGAGGATCTCAATGGGTTCTTTTATGAAGTGCAACCGATCATCAATCTGAACATCTTCTAGGGGCATGATCAATGAGTCATCGGCCAAGCATTTCTTAAGATTGGACACATGAAACGTATTATGAATGACGCTTAATTCCTGGGGTAGCTTTAGTTTGTACGCCACTGGACCAATTCTTTCGGTGATCTCGAATGGTCCAGTATACCTAGGGCTTAACTTCCCCTTTTTTCCAAGCTGCACTAACCCTTTCCACGGTGATACTTTCAAAAGCACTTTATCCCCAATCTGAAACTCAAGAGGCTTCCTCCGGTTATCCGCATAACTTTTTTGACGATCCYTGGCAGCCTTAAGTCTTTCTCTGATTATTGATATCTTATCAGTAGTTTCCTGCACAATGTCTGGTTCCGTTAGCTGACTATCCCCAATCTCCAACCAACTAAGTGGTGATCAACACTTACGCCCATATAAGGCTTCATATGGCGCGCATTGAATACTAGTGTGATAGTTGTTGTTGTAAGAGAACTCTACCAATGGTAAATGAATGTCCCAACTTCCTCCAAAATCGATCACACATGCTCGAAGCATATCTTCTAAAGTCTGAATTGTGCGTTCATTCTGCCCGTTCATTTGGGGATGACAGGAGGTGCTCAAATTCAGCTATGTACCCTGTGCCTTCTGAAGTGATAGCCAAAACCGCGATGTGAAGCAGCTATCTCTATCCGAGATAATGGAAATAGGTACTCCATGTTTTGCAACAATTTCGTTAACGCAGATTTGAGCAAGCTTCACCAGTTTAAAATCTTGACGAATAGGAAGGAAATGTGCAGATTTTGTCAGTCGATCCACTATTACCCAAATCGTATCATGACTTTTAGCAGTTCTAGGCAGTTTGGTGATAAAATCCATTGAGACTTGTTCCCATTTCCATTGTGGGATCTCGGGTTGTTGTAACAATCCGGATGGCTTCTGATATTCTACCTTGACCCTTGAGCAAGTCAAACATTTCCCAACGTACAAAGCTATATCCTTTTTGATTCCTGGCCACCAATAGTATCCTCTCAGATCCTTATACATCTTATCTGCCCCTGGGTGAATCGAATACCCAGATCTATGGGCTTCCTCCAAAACTAACTCTCGTAGGTTGTTAATCTTCGGAATCCAAACTCTGTCCTTGAAGTAACGCACTCCATCTGACTTAATCCTAAATTTATGCTCCAGATTATGCAGGGTCTCGCTCTTCAAATTTTCTACCTTCAGTGCTTCATCTTGAGCTTCAAGAATTCGAGTCTTCAAACTCGTCAGGACAAGCGTTCCCAGAGCTCGTACTCGAGAGGGTTTTATCCTTTTCTTCTGGCTTAGAGCATCTGCCACTATGTTGGCCTTACCTGGGTGGTATCGGATTTCACAATCATAATCGCTGAGCAACTCCACCCATCTWCTCTGTCTCATATTGAGCATCTTCTGATCAAGGATATGCTGGAGAATTTTGTGGTCGGTAAAAACGGTACACTCAGTGCCGTACAAATAATGCCTCCATATTTTGAGAGCGAAAACCACAGCTCCTAGCTCCAGGTCATGAGTGGTATAGTTCTTCTCATGGGTTTTGAGTTTCCTCGAAGCGGATGCTATAACCTTGTCCTTCTATCTACTTCAGAGTCAAATATTACTGAGGCATAGAGGTTATTTAAAAGAAATATACCTGGCACAACATTAGGGTCTTGACGTGCCTCTTCGGCTCCCATTGCAAATGCCCTTCCACGAGCCTGGCCTCCTTGATTTCCCTGACTGGTTTGCCTTACCTAGTTTCCGGCATTGTTGATGCTCGATCCTCTAATTATCCTTGGGCAATTATTCCTGAAGTGATCCTGACTTCCACACTCATAGCATACCCTTATTCCATCCTTGATTTCCTTTTCCCCTCTATAGAACTTGGCGATATGACCCAACCGATTACATTTGCCACATGTAGGACAGGCCCCTGCATGGTGATAATTACATTTGCTGCATTTTAGAAGTGGCAATACTGCCCCGGTTTCTGAGCCTGTACTCCAAAATTCTTCACCACTCTTTGGTTCTTGCCTAAATTGTTGTTGGCCCTTTTCCAAGATTGCCCCTCTTGTTTCCTCTTTCCACCAAATTTGTCTTGCTTTAAAATCCCTGATCTAACTGCATCATTTGTCAGACGGTTTGCCAAAACCACCGTGTTTTGTATAGTGGTTGGGTTTGCCAACGTGACCATCCCTCGGATTTCAGGTGCCAATCCCCAGATGTACTGATCAATTTGCTTCTCCTCGGGAGTGACCATATGAGGTACTAACTTGGCAAGCTCAAGAAAATGAGCAGTGTATTTTTCCACCTCCATTCCAATCATGGTGTGATTTTAGAATTCCACTTCCAGCTTCTAAATTTCTCTCTTAGGACAATACTCTTCGGTGAGTAACTTTTTGAGTTCTTCCCATGATAGCTCATAGGCAGCTTGGCGACCACGGGTTTGAACTTGAATGTTCCACCAAGTTAGGGCTCTACCCTGGAGTTGGCATGTTGCATACTCCACCTTACAGTCATCAGAACACCAGCTAATATGGAGTACCGACTCCATGCTCTCAATCCATGATAGTAATCCAATTGCGCCTTCTTTGCCATGAAACTCCTTGGGCTTGCAGGACATGAATGTCTTGTAACTGCATCCTCTATCATTGGTGTTACGGTTCTCCTCCCTGACGAGATTCTCGGTGCTAGGGCCTCCCTCGCTCCTTTGACTTGCATTAATGCCCGCTGTAACCTGAGCGACAATAGTTGGTACATCCTCTATATCAGGTGTTTGGCTTTCAGGATTCCCTCTCATGCTGCGTGTGCTCCTTCTTGGGGGCATGGTTCTATAATATGTTCACAAACGTTTATTTGATTAGAATTTATTTTAAAAGACCATACTTATTCTTCAATACCTAAAATCACAACTTGAAATTCACAACAATGATAATCATAAAAAAAATTACATCCCACAAAAACGGCTTTTCAAACATTGTTTGAATAATGTCTATTCAGCAACGTCAAAGATTCATCGCTTATCAAAAGATTTTGACCCCTACGTTACTAATTCAGTAGAAAGTAGTAAAAAGCACACATTTTTTAATGATCGCAAGTTAATGTTTTTCTTTGCATAAATGTTGTGCCCAAAAGACTACTAATAATTATTCAACTAAAACCATCCCCGATACGCGACCAGTAGGAGCAGCATCACAATTATCGCCAGCGCCAGTCCTCCCATCATTTCACATAACAACACCATCCTCCATACAAACCTTCTTGTCGCATTGGTGGTCTCCCATGTCTCTTTCGACGTCTGGTGCAGGAGGTTTGCCGCCTCTGTCAAGTTAGTCATAGCCTGGTGCTGTTATGCCAACCTTGCCTGGCAACTCTGCAGTTTGACAGCCATGGACTGAACCCTTTATGCCCCGGCTTGCATCATGCCAGATGCTTGTCCTACAGGTACCCCCGCAACTACATGAGGCGTCACCACCGGCTCCTGGCGCAAGGGTCCTAGTCCTTCCCTCCTAGACATAGGGACGCTCTTTCGTGCCACCTGACGAGTGCGCTCCCCACCCGGAACTGGCCGATGAACTACCATGGTCGCCTGGGGTAACTCGGTAGTAGGTGACATTCTTGGGTAGGCTCTATTAGTCCTCTCACTAGACACCTCGTGATCTGAATCGTTGTCAACATGAGGTTCCTCCTCTCTAATGATATGCGGGTTGGCCCGATGACGACCGGTGACATAACCCGACTCGTCGGCCGAGTATGAATTGAGAGAAAAAGATGATGACATAGTGAAGCTGAGATAAGTGTGCACTAAGTCACTAAGGGTATATCTATAATCATCTATTATATGCAATGCCTATTCACACACCAAATATGATGCTTCAAAGGTTTTGAGAGGAAAATCATCTTAAACATATTCCCAATATAACCATTTCAATAGCATTAATCTTCCTTTAATTAAACATAGGTGATCAGGCTTTGTTTAATTAAGGTCCAATAATGCAATACTGATTTAGTTATACAAGCAATATGTTCAGAATTTTAAAAGTTATTTCCAGGTTTCGGCTATAGTTTGGGCTTTCCCAAGGAAATCCAATGTTCTCTATAACCTTCGGCTCTGATACCAAACCTGTCACACCCCACCGCGGCGGAAACACGAGATGTAACAGCTAAAGGGTTTCACAGCACAGGGTAGAAGACAACATCAACCATAGTAAAGAAGATAGTTCGAAAGTTTACAACGATACAAAGTTTCAACATTTCAAAAGGGAAATAACATGATTGCCAACAAAAAAATGAAATAAAGATATGCAGCCACACAATGTGTGATTCCCAAAATCATACAAACATGATTAAGATCTTCAAGAAATAAGATGAAGAGAGAAATTACAAGGCTAATTTCATATTACAATTGCTAATGACTTGCTTAATGACAATTACAAAGGAAATTACTATTTGTACTAAGAAAGGAATAAAACTACACTATTACAAAACATGGAAAATATGGAGAACTTGAATACAACAATAACGCGTATACTTGAACCCAACATTCTCCCCCTTTGGATTCAAGTTCAGACTCTTGTAAATTTTGTCTTTCTAAGTCCAAGAATTTTCTCTAACCTCCTTAGAGTGTTCCTGTACTGAATCTTCTCCTCGAGCAGATTTATGGCATTGATCAACATATATCTTTCTTTAGAACTCATTCTCTCTAACTCTATAGCTCTGTCATTGTTCACCCTTTTTAAGTCAAGCGCCCGTCTTACCAGCTTTATTGTACCATCTGAATACTTGTTCAACTCGCTGAATCTCATAAATTTCTTCACTTGAAGCTGAGCAAAGTATATGACTCCGAAATCTGACTTTTCAACAATCATCCAAAATCTAACGAAAGGGTTAACATCCAATTGTTGTCTTAAGAGCCCAACCAAGTCTGCATCTTCAGCGTCAGGATTTTGAGATGACATCAATTTTGCGTACAACAATGATTTAAGTTCATCCACCGTTTGCTCTTGTACCGACGACTCAGGTACAGGCGGTGGTGATGGCGCATACGGTTGCTCTTCCATGACTTGTTTTTTCCCCTTCACAAGTCTTTTCAGACTTGCGATCTGTGCATCCATAATTTCTTGAACATCCTTTAGGGCACCATCCAAATACTTCCATGACACAAAGTTTGGTAAGCTAACACCTGGATTACTTAGATTACTAGTTGAAACAACAGTTGAATAAACTGTTGTGCCTACGTTTAATGTTGGCATGATGGTAGCATTGGTAGGAGTTCCGACCTATCCTTGTGAAATGTCAAATGACACCACTCTGGTCATTCCAGCAAGTTCACTAAGAACTACACTTTGAGCAACAGATGCTCTAGACTCGTGTGTACCTATGTGTATCGGTGCTAGACTTGAGGTGCACAAAATCGATGTCGTAGGCTGGGGCAGCGGCCTACTTGTTTCAATAACTACGTTCTCTGAATGAGAAGTAATTAGCGGATGTGCTATATCCCCGTGTTCAATTGAAATAACTGGTTGTTGAGAACCAGTTGAGTGGATGGGTGGGCTGTGCATTTGCATAGTTGGGCTAGCTATGTCTTGTTCAATACCAACATTCAAACGAATGAATGTCAGTAGTAGATGTGGGTGTCCGGCTATGTGTTTCGGCTAGATAAGGAGCATGATATTCTTTTTGTGCTCCACTCACACCCTCGGCATGTTCTTCTTCGTCCCTTTCACACATCCTCTCAACATTTTCAACTGTATCTCCCTCATCTTCAACACCTACTAGAATATGATCATATTCATCAAATTGAGCTCCATATTCTTTAACATCAAACGACAATGAATGTAGACTTGGACAAGTATGTTCAGCAGGAATTTCTAGAAATATGTCGTTAATATCATCAACCAATGTTCCGACTGAAATATTCTATGAATGAATGGTTTGAGCAAGATTGTCAGCACCATCGTCATCATTATTGTCATCATCCCCATCATGATCACCAAGAGTGGCCTGATTATCAGTTTCAGTATCTTTCGAACTAGAAGAAGTTGTGGAAGTTGAAGTACTTTGTTGATCAGACGCTCCCCCCCTCTGGTTCATCCCTCTCTATTACATTTTCTCTCAGCACACTGCCCTGTTCAGGTAACCCCTATTCCTGAACTCTCTCATCTATATCTAACCTTTCTCGCTCATCTGAGGCATGGGTTGATCCCTGGGTAAGTTCAACCGGTTCTGGTTGAACTATAGGATCTATAACTCTCCTATAGTCTATCACACATTAAGCAGTCTGATCAGCTATGGCTAAAAGCTCTGGTGGTATTTCCATAATAGAATCCAAGCCCTCAACCTCTGTATGCTGTCGAATTCTAGACATGATGAATGTCTGCCCTTTTTCAGCATTGGATCTGGTCGAAATGTCTTCATTCGCATTCATCATCGCCTTTATGATTAGTTATAGAAATCTTTGGAAGGGCACAAATGTTCTTGCTTTAGAAGGAAATCGTTTTGCGTTCACAAGCTCCAATAGTTCATTCCAGATGACTAGGGCATAGTCATAATTGTGCGAGAAGACTATCCCGTGAAAGAATTTTAGGAAATAAGTATTGCAAGTATCTATCCCGCAGTCTTGGACGTCAGACATCTATTCAAGATGGAGAATAACAGATGCCAGATAGATGGTAGAAAACGTCTTTTGAACTGTGTCGGATTAGATAACTCTGTCGAGTATCCCAACCTTTTGATGTCTTGACACAATTGGTTATCTGATACAAATTCTTCATATCCAGTAGAGCCTGGTCTGGGAAGTCGGAGAATCCTTCTTAAATGTTTTAATGTCAGACGGCTGACATATTCGTCTACTACTCCTTCAAAATAAAGTATGTCGCCATCTTTTACCAGTGTAAGTGTACTCCAAAATTGTTGTAAGTACATTATTGGGACAGTTGAATTGGCTGACAAAGAGTAAGCTAGAAAGTGTCCTCTCAGTATTTCTGGGATTATCTTGTATTCAGCAGGTATATCAAAGTTAGAGGCATGGCTATTTGGCTTTATTTCGAGATATTTGAATTGGGGAAAAAGTGTTTCAGAGGGAATGGGTTGATTTGATGGGTTTGGGATATTTTCAGATCTGACCGAAGGAATATGAGATTCCTCGTCAGATTGATGTTGAATATTCGCCATTTACCTGTAAACAATTTAAAATATTAGAACCATATTATTCAAGAAATTCAATCAACTGAAAGTAAAAAAAATAAGACTAAAAAAATTGAATAATAAAAAAAATACTAAAAAAAATTTGTAAAATAAAAAATCCATACTAACACAAAAAAAATTAACTAAAAAGAATTTAAAACAAAAACTAAACTTAAAAAAAAATAACGCAAAATTAACTAAAAAAATAAAGCTAAAAAAAATTAACCGGACTCCAAATCCGGTGAACAAAGAAAAGAAAAAAAATTCTAAGTCAAGAAATCCTAATCCGGACAACATCAACCGGATTAAGGTTGATCGGAGTTTTCTCTGGTGAGAAGTCCGGTCAAAACCAATAAAATTTCTAAAAATCAAAATCAAACAGAAATAACCAAAAAACAACCCTAAAAAATAAAATCTAAAAAGAAACAACAATATTCTGAGATTTGCCTGATTTTTTATTATTCAACAAATTAGTTCGAATCAGATTCAAGAATTTTCGATACAGTCCAATAGTCCAACAAAATGTTCATCAAGTCCATATCGTAAAGGTATAAACAAAAGTCGACAAGATCAAACAATCATAAACCTTGAGTAGAAGAAGGATGAAATAGAGTAGAGATTCAAAGAACTTTGAGCGATTAACCAGGCTGAACAGCCGTAGACGAAGATGAATAGTAATAAAAGTAAAAAGTAAAAAGTAAAAATGAGTCGATTATTTATAGTCAAAGTCAAAAACCGTTCAAATTCTAAACCGCTCAAGGGTTGTCCAGATTAGAATAAATCGGTCAAGAGGTGTCCGATTTATGGATTAAGAATCAACTAAGTGTTTATCCGGACAATAAATCGCTCAAGGCATAGACAATTTAGAAGAATATCGGTCAAGACTTGTTCGGTTTAAGAATAAATCGCTCAAAGTTGAAACGATTAAAGAATAAATCGCTCAAGGTTCAAACGATTAAAGAATAAATCGCTCAAGATTCAAAAGACTAAAGAATAAATCGCTCAAGGTTCAAATGATTAAAGAATAAATCGCTCAAGGAAGACGACTAAATCGCTCAAGGAAGACGACTAAATCGCTCAAAAGAAAGATTAAATCGCTCATGAAATGAACGATTTAAGGACTTGAAAGAATAAAAGAGTCAAATGATTTAAGAATCCGGTCAAATCAAGCAAGCGATTTAATAATCCGCTCAATCCCTTGTAGAGCATATCTAACCTTATCCAGATAAGAGTTTATCATATAGTCTTTTGTCCGAATTAGTCTAAACCGGACAAGTGTTGTCTGGATTTGTAATAAATCGGACAAGTGTTGTCCGGATTAGACTAAATTGACCAAACACTTATATTTCTAAACACTACATCTTTAAAAAATTAGATAATACTCAAAATACCTGTAAGAAAAATATAAATTGTTAGTTCAATACAGATAAAATTCACTCCCCCTTAAAATATGATCAGATATTCAAAAACAGATAAAATTCCACACTCCCCCTCAAATATAGATTCCCACGATCAAGAAATTTAAAATCAGATAGAAAAATTGAAACTCTAACTTGTATTTATGAAATACAGATATTTGATTAAATGAATTTGAATTAAATACAATTCAATGAGTTGAACTGTTTTTAATAAAAATTCAAATTTTCATATTTAACATACCTAACTTAGATACAAGAAAGCTGAAACGTTTTTCATCTAAAGCTTTCGTAAATAAGTCAGCTATCGGATATCTATATGCTTGGTTTTAGTGTGTTGAACAGGATTACATGAAATTGCAATAGCACTTTTGGAATCACAGTAAATTGGAATTTTATTAAAATAGAACTCGTAGTCTATGAGCTGTGTCTGCATCCATAGCACTTGAGAACAGCAGCTTGCAGCAGCTACATATTCTGCTTCGGCAGTGGAAATGGAAACGTAGTTCTGTTTCTTTGATGTCCAGCTGACTAACTTGTCTCCCAAAAACTGTAGATGTCATGTTGTACTTTTCCTGTCCAACATATAGCCTGCATAGTCTGCATCTGAATAAGCTGTCAGTTAAAAACTAGTATCCTTGGGATACCAGAGTCCAAGATTAGCAGTCCCTTTAAGATATCGGAAAATGCGCTTAACGGCATTGAGATGGGACTCCTTTGGATTAGACTGATATCTGGTACAAAGATGTGTTGAAAACATTATATCAGGTCTATAAGACGTCAAATATATCAAAGAACCTATCATGCCTCGATATATTTTCTGATCAACAGCTTTTCCAGAAGGATCAGCATGGATTTTCGTTCCATGAGCCATAGGTGTTTTGATAAATGAACAGTTTTCCATATAAAATATCTTCAGGATATCTAAAATATATTTTGTTTGACAAATAAAGATACCCGAAGATAATTGTTTTACTTGAAGACCTAAAAAGAAGTTCATCTCACCCATCATACTCATTTTAAAACGGGAAACCATCAAGGCAGAAAGGTTTTTACAGTATTTGGGGTTTGTTGATCCAAATATTATGTCGTCTATATAAATTTGTATCAAAATAATATCAGACTTCTCCTTTTTAATAAAGAGGGTTGTGTCAATATTACCTTTCGAGAAGCCTGACTTTACCAGAAACTCTGATAAGATGTCATACCAGGCTCTCGGAGCTTGTTTAAGGCCGTAAAGAGCTCCATCAAGAATGTAGACATGATTCGGCTTTGACTGATCAACAAAACCCTCCGGTTGTGAGACATAGACTTTCTCTTTGAGAAGTCCATACAAAAATGCTAGCTTGACGTCCATCTGGTACACCGTGACGCTCTTGTGTGTCGCGTACGCCAAAAACAACACCTTCTTGTTGATTATATCCTTTAGCAACAAGTCGGGCCGTATTTCTGACCACAACACCATCTTCGTCCTTTTTATTTTTGAATACCCATTTAGTACCGATAATGATCATATTGTTAGGACGTGGTAGCACTCTCCAGACTTTCAATGCTTCGAACTGGTTCAACTCTTCTTGCATTGCTAATATCCAATCCGGATCAGCTAAGGCTTCGAAAACCTTAGTCGGCTCAATAGTACTCAAGAACGTGGAATAAAGACACTCATTAGCCGTYGCAGACCGTGTACGAATAGGTGCTGATGGATCACCAATTACTTGATGTATTGGGTGATTTCGGGTCCACTTCTTGCTATGAGGTAGGGGAATATAGGAGCTTTGGTCTGAATTTTGATCAGTGTAAGTACTTGGGGAGTTTATAGAAACTGGTTCAAGTGAAGGTTCAATATTAGGAATTTGAATAGGTTAAATATCTGGTTGAGATGAATTATTATCATCTTGTTCGACTGATACTTCTTGCACTCTAGAATTTTCACCCTCTTCACACTGAACAGTATTGTTCGGATTTTTCATCTCTATTTCTTCATTTACTACTTCCGTTTCCTCTTCTGTTTCAGTTACTGGCACATCGGGAGATGGACCAGATAACTATTGTTCACTTGAACTGGACAAAACATTAGACTGATTAGATTTATTTTCAAAATATTCTTCATAGAAGTTCTCAAATAAAGAATCTAAATCAGCTTTATCAGAATTAGAAGACTCAGGTTGATCAGCTTTCCGCGAGGTGTTAATTATCAGCCCGGGTCTTGAACTGAATTATTCAGAAGCCACTTCAATGACTTCATCAAAGGATATGTTTACACTTTCAATGATGATTTTGGTTCATTTATTGTAGACCCTATATGCGGCAGATGTCTTTGAGTAGCCAACAAAGACTGCTTCATCGGCTTTAGCAGCGAACTTCCCTCTGTTCTCTTTGTCATTTAATATGAAACACCTGCAACCAAAAACTCGGAAGAATTTGATATTAGGTATTCTTTTATTTATTATTTCATASGGAGTTTTACCAAAMCTTTTATTTACAAGAGAGCGGTTCTGGGTAAAACAAGCAGTCGCTACTGCTTCAGCCCATAAAAATAATAGAAGATTGGAACATGTAAGTAATGTCTGTGCCGCTTCCACCAATGTTCTGTTTTTTCGTTCGACGACACCATTTTGTTGCGGTGTCCGGGCTGCCGAAAACGTATGTGAAATACCAATGGATTCTAGGAGTGAATCGAGTGAGTTGTTCTTGAATTCAGTTCCGTTGTCAGATCTGATTTTCTGAACTTGAAGTTGCAAATTATTCTGAACTGTCTTCAAGAATGAAATAATCGTTTCGGCCGCTTCATCTTTTGATCGCAGAAAATGAACCCAGGTACATCTGGAATAGTCATCTACTATAACCAGTACATACTTTTTCCCATTGATACTTTGGACTCTCATAGGACCGCAAAGATCCATATGAAGTAAGTGTAAATGACGTTCGGTATTGAACTATGTCTTCAGCTTGTGTGAAGCTTTCTTCATTTTGCTCATCTCGCATGCACCGCATACATGGTCTTTATGAAACTTCAGTTCTGGGATGCCTTTAACCAAGTTGTCACATACCAACTTGTTAAGATACTTAAAGTTCAAATGTGAAAGTCGCCGATGCCATAGTAAATTCTGCTTCAAGGAGGCCTTGGATATCAAGCAGACATCAGTATCTACTTGTGTATTGGAACGGTCAATTGTGTAGAGATTTGATCTTCTGATTCCAGCTAAGAGCTCCTTACCATCAGTAGTTCGGATGCGCATTGGTTAGCTTTAAAACAGACTTTTAGATTTTTATCAAAGAATTGACCTATGCTAAACAAATTATGTCCAAGTCCTTCGACAAACGACACTTTCTTAATAGATAAATTCTCAGAAATTACATTACCGTATCCAAGGATAGGTGCGTATTGATTGTTTCCAAACCTTACCGTACCTCCAAAATATTCAACATTGTTAGCTAAGAGTTACTTTCTACCAGTCATGTGCTTAGAACATCCGGAGTCTAAGAACCACACATGCCGGTTAACCTGCAAAAGTGAATAAATTGGGTTTTGGTATCCATTTTAGTTTTGGACCTTTAAGCTCAGATTTTGTTGGTGGTATACTGTAGGTACCAAACCAACGCTCTTTAACATGCAATTTCTTAGATAAAGCATAAAGCAGAGAATGCATGAAATGATAAGGTTTAAACGAAGTAAAAGACTTAAGTAATTCATTCACTCTACATGGAGAACAATTATTTTTACTATTTCTTATATTAAACAATTCAGCAACTGAATATCTTATTACGGAATTATCCAATGTCGAATCATTTAATATAGATTTAGTAAATTTATTCTTCTTCTTTTGAGTTGATGATTTGTCTTCTTTTTTTACTCTCCAAATATTCTTAAACTTCATCGCCTTATCTGAAATAGGAAAAATAAAATTATCAGATTTAATTGGATGTCGAACTTTTTGTTTAATTTTCTTTGTAAGCTTCTTCTGTTTTCTTGAATTCTTTTTAGTTTTATTCTTTTTATAATACACATCCTCGGAAACAGGTTTTTGATTAAAATTCTTTTCAAAGTCTGAAGCTAAATCGGAATCCTCAGTCATATAGTTTTTAACTATAAAATCTTCATGACTGAGTAAATTGTTTGAAAATTTAAAATGATCAATCTCATTATCTAAACAAACATCTAAATTTAAGATATTTGAAAAATTAATTTCTTCATTAAAATTATTAATTTATTCTGAATCGGAGGCTTCACTCAAAGATTTTTCCCACGAAAAATATTCAGACTCAACATGTTCCATTTTTATCTTAGAATTTTGTAAATATTCAATTTTATTTAAAAATTCTTGTTTCTGTTTATTAAATGAAAGTCTTTCTTCAATTAAAATCTTTTCCAACTGAACCACTTGTTTTTCTAAAATAAGAGTTGGAGTGTAAGGCTTTGGTTCAACTGGTTTTGATTCAAGCTCTGCTTTTGAATAATTGTGAAAATAATCTGTTGAAAGTGCAAAGTCTTGATTATTGTAACTTTCATTAAGATTTGTATGATCAAACGGAACTTGCATTTTATCTTTTCTTTGACGATTGTAATCTTCTCATTGTTCGACCTCATCAGAAGATTTTGTAAATTTTACCGACAACTCGGGACCGCAATCAAGATATTCAAATTTGTATAAGGTCGGGGCATAATATAAAGCTTTTCCTAAAAAATTCGGATTTTCATACCCTAAACCTTCCCAAGGGTTAAAGAATCTCGCTTCAGATGGTTTGTTTAGAAAAATGGTTTGATCAGTTTGTCCCATTTATATAAAACATCCTCTTTAGACTTCAGTTTTTCATTTAATTGAATTATTTGAAGTTCAAGCTTACTTATTTTAAGAATTTGTTCTTCATTAACTAATTCTAATAATTTATAATTTTCCTTTAAGTCAGATAATTCGACTTTTAAGATATTGGATTTTTCATCAAATAATTTGGACTTAGATAACAAAGATTTAGCCAGTCCAAGTTTCCAGCATTTTCTTTAAACAATGTAATATATTTTTCTTTTTGCGTTTTTAACTCTTTTTAAAAATTGTTTGAACGCATTTTTTCTGATTTTAATTCTTGATGGAAAGATTGGAGTTTGAACATCATCTTATGCATCTGTTTAATGCATGATTGCTCCAATACCTCTTCATTCATTTCAGCACTCTGTTCTTCTTCTTCATCTGAAGAACAGTTATCTGATTTAGCCATCAAGCACACGTGCGCAACAGCTTCAATTTCTTCCTTTTCATCAGTCAGATTTAACCAGTGATCATCCTCTGCCATAAGCTCTTTCCCGAAATCTCTTTGTTTAGAGAGAAGAAATTTATTCTTGTAGTAGTCGGTATTTCGAGTTACCGGCTTCCTACAATTTACAGCAAAGTGGCCTAGTTTGCCACAGCTATAACATTTGGTGTTTTCATTAGCCACGCCTTTGCCAAATTTCTTCTTCTCTTTCGGCTTCTTCTCATACTTCTTCTCGAACCTCTTTTCTTCATATTTCTTTTTCTCGCCAAATTTGTCTTTGTATTCATATTTTGAACCCGACGAGAATCTTTGGTTGTTCGAGTGTGGCCGTTTCGGGAACTTCTTCTGGAATGCTTTAGTGAGCATTGCCATGGCATGTCTAATTTCTGACATTTCAGAGTCTGAATCTGAACTGTTACTTTCTTCTTTTTCAGATTCACTTGATTGGCTAACTTCCTTCACTTGCTTTCCAGCTCTGCTCTTTACTTTCTTCTCTTTCTTCTCAGATACAAAAGCCAAAGGATCAGTACTACTTCAGCAGTGGCCCGTTCGCACACATGAGTAGACTATTAAACATAGGTAATGTGCACCCATTTTTGGGTGGGAGCGGCTATCCACAATTACCACGACCCCGGAACGTGCCCGAGTTAACTAGTAGCGTTTACGAGAGGGGTCTTCTTAAAACATATCCTCTCAAGTACATCAATTTACCATTTATACCATAGTGCAATACAGTAAATTTTTCATGACTTCAACAATTCTTGACTAAACAGTTCTTTAGTCCAACAGTTTTACAAATAAACATTATAGTTTGCATAACTTCATGTTTTTCCCCCAGTTTAAATAAACAAAAAACATTAAAAGTGGGGCCGTGAATACTCACTAGTTTGTTGATGAATATCCAATAACTTGATGACGTTTGAAGCGCTAAACGTCCGCCCTAGCCTTCCTAAACAATCCGAAATCCAATAATTTGATCACCTAACGGGTCTCGATAAGGATAAAGTCAAATTATATCTTATGTATTACCAATGAGTTTTTATGAATTAAAGTTGATACTTATATTATTTTCTCTAAAAAATAGTCCCGAAATTATACATTTAAAAAAAATGAAGGTCCTTTGCACATAAAGCTGCCATTTGGACAGAATGTAAATTCTGTTTCTAGAATTTTTGGTCTAACAAATCACAGTCAAAAGGAACATTCCAAAAGTCATTTTGTATCCAAATTTTTATATTATCAATAATACTGAGTTAAACAGATTTTTCTCGAATATCAAGAATTTTGGATGGGTTTAAGGCACTGATCATTACCCTACAACTTTGAGTGACATAGTTCCCAAGACAGATTACACACTCTTCGAGTGGCGGCCATTTGGGGGGGTCTAAACTCATCATTTTTCAGTGATTTTAACTTTATTTTAAAGCTAACACATAAGGCTAACTTCCAGAAAAAGAATCACCATTTTCATTGAGTTTTGAAGGAGATATGACCATTTTAAAATGCATGCAAGATTATGTCAGCAATGCTCTTTTTGCACCATAATCTTGTATCAAGAACTTGAAGGCTCAAAACGTAATATTTTTGAGTAAGAACAATTGCATTAGAAATATAACTCATTAAAATAAGTTCTACAAGAAAAATAAACCATTTTGGAGGAATAACCAGAGATATATGGTCGTCCAAAGTAGGTTTTACCTAATGTCAAGTGTGCTGTTGAACACTTATTTTGTTCTAAACATTTGAAAGTTCAAAACTTACTCTTTTTATGTGATTCCAGTGGGGATAGAACCCTAACTCACTGAACTTTATTTAAAAAAAAATAAATGTAGCATTTGGACTATTATTTTGGAAGAAATGGGTGACATAACTACTAGGTAGTAATCTGTCAGCTCCAAACAGCCCCTTTTATGGTCAAAAACCCACATGCAATCACTTTTACCAACTTTTCTTGAGTTCCAGTAGATTATCATCATTTTGAGGAAATTTTCATGTCTTTGATGTATAATCTCTCATCTTAGATTCTCCAGAAAATTTGTTTACAAAAAGAAGAAAGAAGAAATATGTAGAAGATGAGAAATCATGTTGAAATACAAAGATAACGTAACTAGTCCATTACCTTTTGCTTGCTACTTCTTGAAGATTTGAACGTTCTTCAAGATGATGGAATTTAAGATTGGTTTAAAGATGAATTCGGCTGGAATG